>NW_024716703.1:16299478-16311585 GCF_018991925.1 Homarus americanus | reverse complement strand
CTACAACCACCCACACACTCTACAACCACCCACACACTCCAACAACCACCCACACACTCCACCAACCACACACACACACCAACATCACACCTCTCCCCACACTCACCCACACAACCCAACACCATTCACATACCCCTAACAAGGGACTTAAGACAGCAGACGTAAGGAGTGAGGGTCTAATTGTGTGACAAATTTGCGTGTGTGTGATCGCGAGTTAAATATCTGCTGTTGAGGAGTGCTTGGCAACACTCATTTCCACCCCTCTCTAATCACCCACAACTTTCTGCTTTCTCACTCCATATTTTAAAATTTTATGTAATGTAATGTTGGAGGGATACAACTTTGCTCATTTATACTTCTACTTATCACATTCTCTCTAAAATTACTTTAGGTTTCGTGTTTATTCAAGCCTCAGGTCATGAGACCCACTAATCCCCCACCCAAGAAAAGGTGACCTGACATTCCATCAAAAGGTCAGTAATATGCGGTGTTGTACGCATCAATGACAAAAGTGGCGCCGCCAGCGTAAACGGCCGAGAAATTTGATGCCGTAAGCGTCGGCGTAAACGATTTCATAAATTGACGCTGTTAGCGTCAGCGTCAATGAGTTTTCAGTGACGTACAAATGCAGCCCCGTAACACGTATTCTCCTGTGTATGGGGGTAACATATGCAAAATAAAAAATATTAATTCTTCTTTAATCATTTGTTATGATTCATATTACTATATCATTTTAATTGTTCATTTGTTCCCTGCAAGAATACTAGCATCTCAAAATGCTTGTCGCTCATTCTGCTGCCCTTGGGCCTCAAGACGTCCTTGGCCATGGAGAACATGCACTCCACCACCCTACGCCCTCTGGTGGCGGGTGTGGCATACTTTTTCCTGGTCATCTTTGTAACAAGATAATTGAAAATCGAACTTGGAAAAATTGAAAATTTTAGAAGTTGACGAACAAATTGACGCTTGTGCTCCCCTCCGGTGAAAAGTTGACTGCGTCACCTGTAGTGTCACCTGCCCCCAAAAAATTATGGCGTCAGTGTTAACAAAAAGTTGCCGCCGTCCATTGACGGGGTTAAATTAACTGCATCAACGTACAACACTGGTACTAATATGTGACCACTAATCCCCCACCCTACCTCAACCTGACATTGCATCAGGTCAGGTACACGATACCCACTAATCCCCCACAGCTCCATGCGAGTGGAAAATACCAGTCTTTGCTGTAACACACAGCTTCATTCATGACCGTATCATAAAGATTTTTAATTTTCAAATATATTTATTTTACCAAACTTTTAGATAAACTAATCTGGATTATTATAGTAAAGAAATGGAGTTTCTAACTTAATTAGAATTGCATTTACGGACTCCGGTAGTTTAGACTCAAGAAAAACATCCCCAGCACCCAGAAACATTCTGGGGAAGTGGGCTAGTGTCTGTGTGTGCAAGATGTCTAGTTTAGACACTTGGAAACTTTTCCCAGTTACCGGAAAAGATTCCGGGGATGAGGAATTTTTCCGGGTTTAGGAAAGTCGTCTGGGGAGCCGGAAATCTTTCTTCCCCGGAAGTGATCTGTACCAATTGTTCCGGCTAACGGGGATATCAATGTACTTACTGTTCTAGCTAGGAATGTGTATGGTTTGGTCTTGCTATGAGTTGCCATTTGACCTGATGTGATTTAGTCTAGCATAATACCAGGTGAGTCTTTTGTGAAAAGTTTCTGTCTCTGGCATTTGCTGTCTATCTCCCATCCTTCAAGGCCATGTTGTTTTTGTCCTTTAAGGAGGCCAACATTGTCTTTGGTGTTCATTTTACTACTGGCAAGTGCTTAAAAGGATTTGGGATCTTACTTAATATTAAAACTGGTACAGATTTGGAGGATTTAAAGGTATTGAATTGCATTGAGTCTCCCAGTCTTCCTTATGGATAAATTCTCATATATTTAGTAAGTAAAGGAATTTATGGTGTGAGTCTCTTAAGAATTTCAAGGCAGAACCTCCCAGTAAATCTTTAACAAATTGGTGATGAATGGAGGCTTGAGGGTGTTCAGGTTGTCAACATTTAACATAATTAATAAAGCTACTGTATGTGTCATCCATATAAACTTTCTATTATATTTTACTCTCTCTCACTCAATAAGTAAATAAATAACTAATTGAATGTTTGGAGTACTGTATTAACAATGGATATTCAAAACTTGGATATACAGAATTAGAATAAAATTTGGTATTGTCTTTGGATGTGGGAAGTGGCACCTACTGTGCAATTGGTAGTACAGTATATTTATATTTAATTTTATTTTTCAGGTAATATTCAAGAAGCATTCTGATAAAGTGAACACAATGGATTATTTTGAGAAGTGTTTTTGTATATTCAGATGCCCCATTTCTGTTAATTGGACTCCATCTCTGGCATCAGATACTGTAAAAGGTAAGTACTCTTAGTGTGTACTGTACCGTATATCTCGGCCTACAAGGCGACGGGGTGTATAAGACGGCCCCCAAAATTTCCATTTAAAAAGTAGCTAAAAAGTAGCTTTTGAGTCCTATTCACTGTATAAGACCGGTACCCCAAATGTGACACTTACCTTTGGGAGCTTACTGACCCAGTAGTCCTTTACCAACCATTCCATTAACCAGTGCTGTTTACACATCCTTGGTTTTTCAAAATAAGGCCAATTCACTTCATGTAATGGCATCAAATGTTACAGGTTGGTGTAGTGTAAACACTAGTGACTCACTTAAAAGTCTGTTATTTAACTTGAACTAATGTCGGTGTCGAATACAATTGTTTAATTTACTTGAAATGGATTTACCGATTTATTTGTTTATTTATTTATTTATTTATTTATTTATTTATTTATAACATACTGTAATATATTAAACACACTGCAAGTATTTTCTTTAATTTATAAGCTTGCTTCAACCAGCTACAGTATTCTAATTCAATAGTGTTTCATTAGGATTTGAGTGAAAAAGATTACTGTACATACTTACTACAGTAAAAGTCCAAAAATCCGAATGCCAGAAATCCGGACCACCCGAGAATCCGGACTTTTCGAAAACTAATTTTTTTTTTTTTAGCGGGCCTTTGTGTGTATATGCGCATGCGTGGCGCCACAGCTGCACAGCGACAACGCGACCCGCGTGGTCGCCACTTTAAACAAAGCGAGCAATCAAACTGTGACAACATACGTCTATACCCCCTCGTTTATAGGTTGACCCTGATTTTTGACTAAGAAAGCGTTAATTTATGATATTCCTCGTTTATAGTTCGACCCACGTTTTGAGGGTAATGGAACAACAAAACCTTCTGTAAAAACCTCTACATCCTATAAACGAGGCTCGCCGTGCCTGGAAACACGAGTGCAAGGCAAATTGTTTACCATTTATTATTACGACACTACACTGAAATGCGGGTAGTTTCAACAAAAATATCGTATAATACAACATTTTTTAACTAAACCATTGGCGATTACGGTAACATCTTTTGAGCGAAAAGCGAAAGTCATTGTTTTCGTCACAATTTTATCCCACTTTCCACTGTAATGGTACATAATTTCCTAAAAATATTACATTTCCGTGAATGTATTATATCAAGCACAGTGTGAATAGAATATCATTGTAATATAACAGAATTTTAACCGAAAACTATTAAAAAGAAGTAACATCTCAAGAACATTGAAAGCTTAGGTAAAGTCTTTTGTTTTCGTCATGTATTTTATCCTATTTTACATTGGAATACATCACGTTTCAGCAAAACTACTATTTATTTCTGAGAATATATTCATTCAGGCGCAGTTTAAAGTAAAATATCGTGTGATATAGGTTTTTAACTGAAAACGATTCGAAAACACGTACACATTACCCACTCTAGCCCTGTTCAAAGAGGACACAGGAGAAAGCTGTTTTGGTGCTGCAGACGATGACAAGGAAAATGATTTTGATGGATTTTAATGAAAATATTCAAGACTATGGTATCGTAGTATTTATTCAAGTCAATTAGGATGGGAATATTGTAATACAACGGTTTTTTAACTGAAAACCATTAAGCGATTCACGGTAACATCTTTTTGAGCGAAAGCGAAAGTCATTGTTTTCGTCGATTTTATTCCACTTTCCACTGTATCACGTCGTCATTTTCAGCAAAAAATATTACATTTCATTGAATGCATTTTTATCAAGCACAGTATGAATAGAATACCATTGTAATATAACAATATTTTGGAGTCTACTCTTTTCCATTTACAGGTACTGTACAAGCCCATAATAATGGCTCCTAAAGTAGATAAACTTACGTTGTGTGAGAGAAAGAAGAACACGTTGAAATTGAGTGACAAGCTTGAAATAATTAGAAACTAGAGCGTGGTGTGGTAATACTGTTCTAATGGAAACATCACGACACTGGAAAGTCTACAATTTATGATATAAAAAATGCAAAGAATAAATTCTAAATTCACAGCTTTTCATTGAAACTGTTCGTTTTGACCGTGAAGCATGCTATATTTGCTAATGAATAAACTATCAAAATGTACCTGTTCATCTCGTCTTTATTCACTCCTTAAATTTGAATTTTAAAGTACTGCCTGAGAATCGGAAAATCATCGGACCGACCCAATCCCCAGTAGTCGGATTTTGGACTTCTACTGTACATACATTTATTACACAAATATATATATATATACGTATATACTAGATACATAACCCCCAGCACCATTATATAGGTGCGACCCGATTTATGACCAAAGAAATCGTTAATTTATGATATTCGTTTATAGGTCGACCCAAGTTTTGAGGGTAATGGAACAACAAAACCTTCAAGAAAAACTCGATCCTATAAACTTGTTTACCATTTATTATTACTACACTTTACACTGAAGCGCCAGGTAGTTTTCAGCAAAAATATTGTATATATTTCCATTCAAGTATTTGGTGAAGTCAATTAGGAGAATATTATTGTAATACACAACAGTTTTTTAACTAAACCATTAATGATTACGGTAACATCTTTTTGAGCAGCGCGAGGTCATTGTTTTAGTCGCGATTTTATCCCACTTTCCACTGTATCGTGTTAATTTCAGGAAAAAATATTACATTTCGTGAATGTAGTATATCAAGCAAAGTATGAATAGAATATCATTGTAATATAACAAATTTTAACCCGAAAACTATTAAAAAAGCGAATAACATCTCAAAGAACATGGAGCTTAGGTGAAGTCTTTTGTTTTCGTCATGTATTTTATCTATTTTACATTTAAATACATCCGCGTTCAGCAAAACTACTATTTATTTCGAGAATATATTCATTTCAGGCACAGTTTAGGTAAAATATCGTGTGATGTAATAGTTTTTAACTGAAAACGATTCGAAAAACAACGTTCCTCTAGCCCTGTTCAAGGAGAGGACTGGGAGAAGCGTTGGTGCTTGCTGCAGGCGATGACAAGGAAAAATTATTTTGATGGATTTTAATGAAAATATTCAGAAATATGAGTATGTCGTAATAATATTTATTCAAGTCAATTAGGATATTATTGTAATACAATACAACAGTTTTAACTAAACCATTAGAAAAGTGATTACGGTAACATCTTTTGGAGCGAAACAAAGCGAAAGTCATTGTTTTCATCACAATTTTATCCACTTTCCACTGTATCACATTAATGTGTTTCAGCGAAATATTACATTTCCGTGAGGTATTATATCAACCACAGTATGAATAGAATATCCACTAATATAACAGTATTTTAACCGAAAACTTCAACCAAAATCACGAGTAACATATCTTGAACATCGGAAGGTTAGGTAAAGTCTTTTGTTTTCTGCATGTAGTTTATCTAATTTACATTTAAATACATCGCGTTTCAGCAAAACTACTATTTATTTCTGAGAATATGGAAATGTAATATTTTTGCTGAAATGGCTACGTATATTATAGTGGAAAGTGGGATAAAATGTGACAAAACAATGACTTCGCTTTCTTTAGATTCACAAGATGTTACTGCGTAAATAAGCCTTTGAATGGTTTCAGTTAAAACTGTTATATTACAATAATATTCTATCTAATTCACTGTGATGTAAAAGTTTTTTTAACTGAAAGCGATTAGAAAAACCGTGTTACCCGTCTAGCTGATACGGCAGAGCCCAAATTGTGAGGCTTTGTGTTTGCATCGGCCTTCTTAAGCAGCTTTTAATTTTAGCGTCGTTTGAAATTGTGTTTACGGTATGGTGTACTTTCTTGCTTCTTATTTTCAGAAATATGACAAAGTTTTATATAATACAATGTTACGGTACTTTTAATTTACAAGTATTCATTTTAAAAATACAGACACCAAGTAAATACTGATGCAGGATATTTCGTGACTCTCCGTAAAAAAACCAAACAGCTGGTACTCTCTCCCTCAGCCCTACCAAAATAGCCCAACATCTTTCTTTGTTTATTCTCTTCCAATTTCTCACTTTAACTGGTATTTTTTACTTCCTTATTGCCTACATCAGATAAACTACAGTAATTGAGGTTAGACACTGTTAAAAATATGATTACCGGGGTACTGACAGGATGCGTTCGACCACCTGACCCTACCAACAGTGTTACCAAGTCAGACAGCATTTTTTTTTACATTTTGAATTGTCTCCATTTGTTAATTTTTTTCTGTAGGGTTTTGCACAATAGTATACTGTTTTACCTACAGTATTGTAAAAGCGATTTGGGAAAAGAAATGCTAGGTAACTTAAAATTTTAAAAAGGAAAATTTTGAAACTGGCAACTGTTATTGTAGATGACCTGACTCACATCATATTGATGTTTCAAATTTAATTAACAAAAATTTATGTAGTCTATAAATAAACTTTTAGAAATGAATACTTTATGTTTTACATACTCCTGTGCATACCATACCATGCATTTGGCTACTTTGGGCTTGCTATGATGGCCTTAAAGGGATCTGCCCTGGCAACTGTACGACACTCTGGCGGGTGGTCGTTGGTGCATCGTTCCATTGTTTACTGGTAGTTACTGGTAAATTTTTCAAGCTAGCAGAAACTATTACCCATTATAGAGGTCGACCCCCAACTTTTGCCCAAAATTTGGTCTTAGAACTTCGTGCTATACCGAGACATATCACCCAGGTTATCTATATGTATATATATATATATGAAATATGAAGCTCTTATATACTGTATATATATACTAGGAGGAAACAACAACAATATATATATATATAATATATATATATATATATATATATATATATATATAATATATATATATATATATATATACAAGTATATATATATATAATATATATATATATATATATATATATATATATATATATATATATATATATATAATATATATATATACTGTATATATATATATATATATATATATATATATATATATATATATATATATATATATATATATACAGTGGCCCCTCGGTTAACGAACTCAATCCGTTCCAGAAGGTCGTTCGTTAACCGAAACGTTCGTTAACCGAAACCATTGTTTCAATGGGTTTTTGGGTAATTGGTTCCAGCTCACCGAAAATTTCCTAACTTCAACAAAAATGGCGGAAAAATTTACTTACTTTGAGGTGTGTATGTAGAAGGCTCCTGGATGATGGTGATGATGTGCATTTGAAGTGGGAGGTGCAGGAGGAGAAGGGAGAAGAGAAGGAAGTGGAGGTGGAGGAGAAGCATTTTACTGCTTCTTGGAAGGTGAGTCACCTTCCATGAAAATGTCAGGAACCTCTGGACTGACAGATTCTCCACCATGAACATCCTCTCTCCTTCTTGAAGTGGAAGGCTGAGGGCTAGCATCTTGTTCCCTCTGCCTTTTACTGAAAGTGTCAATTGTGGTCTGTGGGGCATCTGTCCTCCTCACCATTAACTTATGTTTAAAGAAGGAGACCACTGAGTCCTCAACATGACACAAAGTTAGTTCAGTTTTTTCCACTTCTGGGTGCTTTGAAGCCAGTTCCCTGAACTTCTCCCAGTGGTAAATCACATCTTTCAACTGTTTAGCTGACATATGGTCATCACTTTCAATTTCCTCCTCACCACTGTCAGCCTCTACCTGTAACATCTCATCCAGTTCCTTCAAGTCATTAGGAGTAAGTTCCTCCTCATGAGACATCACAAGCTCTTCCACATCCTTCTCCTCCACTTCAAGACCCAATGACTGACCAATGGACACAATCTCCTGGTCCAACTCTGTGTCATCCTCAAATCCCTCAAAATCATGGACTACTGATGGCCACAGTGCTTTCCATGAAGAATTGAGGGTTCTATTGGAGACTTCTTGCCATGATGACACAATCAATTTTACAGCCTCCAGGACGATGAATTGTGTCTTCCAGAACTGTTTCAGTGTTAGTTCAGGATCAATGGAAGTTGCCTGATGACACCTCCTAAACATTTTCTTCATGTACAACTTCTTGAAGTTGCTGATCACATTCTGGTCCATTGGCTGTATGAGTGATGTAGTGTTTGGAGGCAAAAACAACACTTTCACAAAGTCAAATTTATACTCCAAATTTCTGGCAAGGTCAGGGTCATGACCAGGAGCATTATCCATGAGGAGAAGAGCCTTTAAAGGAAGTTTATTGGTGGTTAGGTAGCTCTTGACAGAGGGGCAAAACACATCAATAGCCCATTCATTAAAGAACTGTCTTGTCATCCATGCCTTACGGTTGGACTTCCAATAAACTCCAAGCATTGTTCTTACCACTTTCTGTTGCTTGAACACCCTGGGGTTTTCAGAGTGGTAGACAAGCATAGGCTTCAGTCGGAAATCCCCTGAAGCATTGGCACCAAGCAATAGAGTGAGACGGTCTTTCATGGGTTTATGCCCAGGTAAAGAGGCTTCATCCTTGGTGATGAATGTTCTTTTGGGCATCTTTTTCCAGAACAGCCCAGTTTCGTCAACATTGAACACTTGCTGTGGAAGATAATTTTCTTCTTCCATCAGTTTTTAAATTCAATTAAAAACTTTGCTGCCCCTTCTTTATCAGCACTAGCAGCTTCACCATGCCTAACAACACTTAAAATGTCACTTCTTTTCTTAAATTTTTCGAACCAGCCTTTGCTAGCCCGAAAATCTTCAAATTCTGTTCCTGAAGAACCAGGTTGATCTGTCTTTAAATGTTCATAAATCTCCCTGTCTCTTTCACAAATGAAATCACCAGAAACTGAATCACCTTTCATCTGTTTTTCCCTAATCCAGATGATAAGTAACCTCTCAGTTTCTACGATTAGGGATCTACTTTTAAACACTCTTGTAGATTTGTCTCTCACGTTCACTTCCTTAAATTTGTCTTTTTGTGCAAGAATTGTCGACACAGTTGATGCCGACATGCCATATTCTTTGCATAGCGCATTTGATTTAATACCTTGTTCGTGTTTTTTTATTATTTCCTGCTTCATTTGGATTGAAATCACTTTTCTTGATCTCTTAGGCCCCATGCTGGATTCAAACACTGGCAACACGTATTTTTCAAAGTTAAACTAGCTGTAAATAAAGAATATTTTCTTTAAAATAACACTGCACTGCACTATATATTGTCAATATGTAAAATAATTTTCAAAATGACCAATAATTTGCTTGGAAACACAGAAAAAAGCGTTTAGTTGAAGAGAGTCTCAAGCAAGATGTTACCTCCAGTGAAAACAGAGAGAGACTGACGCCTGTTTGCTGTGTTAAGAGGCTGGATGCCGCGCATTAAACTAGTCACTTTACCTTAAATTTTGTTCAATAATTGTTAAAATGACTAAAAAATTGAATATTAAACTTTTAAAATAATTGAATAGTATAAACTTCTTGATATTTACAAAAATAGTAAGGAATTTAAGCCCTAGAACCGATTAATGTATTGGCGGACTGATACTAAAGCTGGTTGCCCGGTCAGTGCAAGCGAAAACATGTTGAGGTCGGTTCGTAAGAAGTTCGTTAAGCGAAATTTTTTTCGTTAAACGAATTGAAGATCCTTATGGAAGGCAGTTCGTTAATCGAAATTACGTTAACCGAGGTGTTCGTTAAACGAGGGGTCACTGTATATATATATACTTGGTTGTACCCCGCTGCGAGTTTCACTTAGCGTGATTTCTCATATCACCTTGATGCCTTGCCAAGCGAACTTTCACTTAACAGGTTCATCTCACTCATATGCAGCGGCGGGATAACAAAGCATTGTTGCATTGGCTGGGATAATGCCTCCTCAATATTACCTTGTAATTCAATTGATAGTAGGAACATCATAGAATCTAGTCTCATTAAACATACGAAGCATTCAACATGAATTTGGTAATGGCATGCATACAAATTGGACAATTTTGTAATTAAGAGATTTGTAACCAGGTGAGAGGTTGGGTCACCTTACCCTCTGACCTGACCGACTATCTGCCATACTGTTGCAGATTAGTAGGGTCATTACTAATACCTGACCATTGTGGACCTGGTCTCACCCTCCTCTGTATATATACACCTTGTTTGTACTTCTTTCTAGTCTGTGCTCACCCCTGAAGATGAGAATTACGAAAGCAGAACCGTGTTTTCTTCTTTCCTTGTGGTTATCAACGCTATATATATATATATATATATATATATATATATATATATATATATATATATATATATATATATATATATATATATATATATATATATATATATATATATACTATATATATATATATACAGTATTACCCGCCCTACTTGTAGTTTTCATAGTCGTTTACGTCTTTAGCGGTGCCTTGCCAGAAACTGAACTTTCACTTAACCACGGATTTTTTCCACATGTCTGTGAGTGTCCGGCTCGAGCGCTATTTTAGATTTACTTACGCTCCACCCCGCCCGCCCTTACCACCTGCCTGCGTCATCTCCTCTCCCTCCTCCTCCCTCCGCTTGGGCAATTTGTGATAAGGTTGTTCGCGCCCAGTGTGTGTTTTGTTTAGCGTTATCGCGGCGTCATATGATGTATCGGACTGTGATTGGCCATGCATCCCTACCCCCTCTGCTGCTAGCTGTGGTGGCTTAAAGTATTTGCGTGACCACCTGGGGAGGGAGGGAGGAAAGGCGATGCTTGACCTAGCGGCAGTTTCATCCCTCAAGGCCACACCGTGTAAGCGGCGCATCCATTGTTCCATAAAATGTCTTCCTTGGACCACCACCGCCACCACAGAGACCTTTCCTTACCTGGACCAGCGGCACTAAGCCAAAAGAGACAGCGTTCCTTAAGCTACGGTGAAGTACCATATTGTTCAAGATTTGGAGAAAGGAACACGACGCAAGTTGATCTCGTAGCGCCAACGTAACGTCCGCGAATCTACGATTTGCGATCAAGAAGGATGCAGCCAAGATTAAATCTTATTTAAACCTCGCATCTCCCCCCTTGATTTAAAAGTTTAAGAAGCTCTAAATAAACTTTTACTCGACACGAGATAGTGTCGGCGATAATATTATCACAGCCCTTTTTGTGTTTAATTTCTATATTATAGGGTTGAAGAGCTAATGACCACTGTAACAGTCTTTGATTCTTATTTCTCATATTATGAACAAACTGAAGTGGATTATGATCTGTATAAACTATCACTGGGTAAGGTGAACCACTTACATACACCTCAAACTTTTCCAGAGCTAACAAAAGGCCAATGCTTCTTTTTCTATTGTTGCATATCCATGTTGATGCTTTTTTCAGTTTGACCGAGAAATAACAGTTCGGGTGCAATATTCCATCTTTTCCTTTATGCATTAACACAGCACCAACTCCTGTGTCACATGCATCCGATTGTATCACAAACTGTTTCTTAAAGTTTGGGAGTTGACGTACAGGTGCCGTCGCCAACAACCCACGAACCTTTTCAAATGCTGTCTGGCATTCATTAGTCCACACAAACTTTCTTTTTGGGTTGACCAAATCTGTCATGGGAGATGACCACCCTGGCAAAATTTTGACAAAACCTCCTGTAGAATCCAACCATCCCTAGAATATTGGCAGCCTTGGCATCAATTGGAGCAATTTTCCCTTGTCCAATGACATATCCAAGGAAGTTTAAGGTGGCATGTCCGAATTCACTCTTGGGTAGGTTTACGGTGAAGTTGAACTC
>NW_024716703.1:16201978-16294478 GCF_018991925.1 Homarus americanus | reverse complement strand
ATCTTGAGTGTTATTCAGCATGCAGGCACCCTAAACACTGGCATCACTATCACTTCCACTGGGAGTCTTAGCTTTAAGGTCTCAAACAATTGTTTAGCCTTCTCACAAATTATAAGCTTCACTAATGTTACCACCTGCCATTTCTTTCTCCTTTATCCACACTAAGAGTAAATTTCCATCTCTTCAATCACATTACACTTTGCTTTGCTAAGTCTAAAGATTCCCTTAGCCCTTGCACAGTTTTTAACTCCTCTTTATTCTTCAAAATCGTACATATAGTCGATTTAGCCATCTATATTCATCCACTAAGTTTAATCAACTTCTTCCATTCTCACGTTTCTTTACAATTTCTTTCTTAGTTTCAGGGTTATTAGCTTTCTCACTCGCTTTGGACGACTCATTGTACAATTGTATACTTAATAACAAAATAGTTATACAAATCGCATTTTCACATCAAAAGACGAAATTTCAACAATAACAGTGGTACTGGCTACACAATGAGACAAGATATGCCTTCGGCTCTTATTTGTGAATGCATACAATATTTAATATCATGAAATAAATATTCATCATGATTAGATTTAGGAGTTGCGTTAGTTATAGCATTCTCAATTTTATAGGTAAAACCAGATTAGATTATAGGAATATTAGTAGTAGGATCAGTTAGATTTATAGCATACCCACTGTATATATATATATATATATATATATATATATATATATATATATATATATATATATATATATATATATATATATATATATATATATATATATATATATATATATATATATATATACTAAATGGATCTCTTCTCTTAAATATGTTCTTGTAAAATATAGTGTTATGAAAATGCGTAATAAAATAACAGGGCTTATGGAAAATAGGGTTAGGTGCAGTTTACCGAAATCGAAAAAATTTAGCTAACACAAGGATAAGCACAGTCTAATAAATGTACATTCATATCTAATAATGAAATCATACAGTAAATTTAACACTTTACCTTGAAAAATATGAATGTAACTTGATGGGGGAGAAGGAGTGATTTTGAGGTTATTAACATCAACCCTCTTCAAGATCTATATCTTTCTTTTACATAATCACCGGGAATTGTATCATCAGAGATGCTTTTTGGAGATATTCTTCTTTACCACTTATTCACAATTAATACCACAAAATTGGAGAAATAGTAAGCAAAATGGCGTTATAATAGCAAACGACCGTCGCGTTATACAAATATTGTTCCGAGTCATAAATCGCGTTAGAGCAAATTCGACATCAAAACACGCGTTATAGCATGCACACCAAATTAGGAACTAACACTTGCAATGAAATCCTCTTAGGTTCTTCAGTTATATCCAGAAAGATTTGTTGTTGTTTTTTGTAATTTCTGGAATTTAATTCTACTCACACATGTTAGGGGTCCTAGGAACATTGGTTGACTGTACATAAGTCACCCAATTTCAGGTGGTTACAAAATTTCAAAGTTTTATGATACATCTAAAATATTTTTACTATATTGTACTGTATTCTGTACATATACGGTAATGGAAAACAACAAAACTTTTTCAGTGTCACTAATGTGATGGATATTTTATATTAACAGAAATGTTACTTTCCCATTTTTAGATTAATGTAAAAAGTGATGAACTAGCACAGGGAAGACAGTCAAATATTAGTCACTTGGTTGCTCCACAAACATCAGTCTTGGATGACAGTATTGGATGTGCTCTTTGGTTTGCAGGACGACAGGGGTCCCCTTGTGGGGTGCCTTTACGTCATCAGCTCGAGTAAGTACAAGCATTTAGATGATATCTTCCGTTTATCTGTGACAATCACTGTTGAATGTCCATTAATGTGAGTCTGCCAGTTTCCTTGGAATTATCATAAATAAATGTTTATGGGTTAAGTTATCAAACCTGAATGGTCTTTTCTCCATTTATTAAGAAGATACCTAGTGCACAAATAGTTATGATATCACTGTATTGTAATTAATGCTATGAGCTGTGGGCATTAATTAAGAGATGAAGATGATGTGTATCCAAGCTTTAGGAGCCGCACATGAACCGTCGGCGAGAGCGAGTTGAACTGAGGGGTAAAAAATCAAGTCAGAGGCTTGTTCCTGACTGTTTACATAGCTAGGGCAGGTGGCTATAGGTCAGAGGTCATCTGTTAGACAAGAAGATTAATTACCATACTTTGTTCTTTTCAGTATTAAGGAAAATGCTAGATACTTGCTCATAGTTTAATTTCCATGGATTTCCATGGGTGTACAGTAAATAATTCTATAAACATAATGTATTTTGTCCACATTTATATAAGTACAGGTATTAATGTCTGTTAGACAGGGGCTAATACAGTAGCAATGCTGTTTTATAGCACAGTGATGGATGATCCAATCTTTGTGTGAAACAGGAGATTTATTCCAAGCCCTCATTAAAATTATCAAGAACAATGGAGGGATCCTACACAGGCCTATCCTTCCCTCGGTGTGGCTACCTCGAGTGGGTGGCCTTAAGTAAATAAGGTAAAATAATTCATAAATAGTACAGTAGGTCCTTCAAATTTCTGGAGATTAGGTTCTCAAAATGGCCATGAATAACATCTGCAGATCAGGTGAGTACATTTTTACTTGTGTTTACCCTTAGGACAATTATTTCTTTTAGAGAGAGAGATATATATATATATATATATATATATATATATATATATATATATATATATATATATATATATATATATATATATATATATATATATATATATATATATATATATATATATATATATATATATATATATATATATATATATATATATATAACAGTTTTATTGAAGAGCTTGGCAGCCAGAAGGCTGAAAATATACAGTTACATATTTGGGGAATGGGTTTACGAATTACAAATATACAAGTAACATAAGTGACACAAATGAGACATATAATAACTAGATGGGGAAAGCTCAAACTACAGTTCATTTCAACATAGTGACAGTGTAGGGCAGTGTTTGCACAAGTGAATACACTGATTTATTACAAGTTGATAATTTTACAATGGTTGGGACTGGGCTGTTCTTATAGCGATAAGTTCGTGCGTATGGGCTGGATCTTGTTTGGTTAATGAACAGCAATTCTCGGACAGGGATCTCAGGTGGTAAGTGGAGCCGGTGTGGGGATGGTGTAAACTTCTCACCAAATGTGTGTGTGTGTGTGTGTGTGTGTGTGTGTGTGTGTGTGTGTGTGTGTGTGTGTGTGTGTGTGTGTGTGTGTGTGTGTGTGTGTGTGTGTGTGTGTGTGTGTGTGTGTGTGTGTGTGTGTGTGTGTGTGTGTGTGTGTGTGTGTGTGTGTGTGTGTGTGTGTGTGTGTGTGTTGTGTGTGTGTGTGTGTGTGTGTGTGTGTGTGTGTGTGTGTGTGTGTGTGTGTGTGTGTGTGTGTGTGTGTGTGTGTGTGTGTGTGTGTGTGTGTGTGTGTGTGTGTGTGTGTGTGTGTGTGTGTGTGTGTGTGTGTGTGTGTGTGTGTGTGTGTGTGTGTGTGTGTGTGTGTGTGTGTGTGTGTGTGTGTGTGTGTGTGTGTGTGTGTGTGTGTGTGTGTGTGTGTGTGTGTGTGTGTGTGTGTGTGTGTGTGTGTGTGTGTGTGTGTGTGTGTGTGTGTGTGTGTGTGTGTGTGTGTGTGTGTGTGTGTGTGTGTGTGTGTGTGTGTGTGTGTGTGTGTGTGTGTGTGTGTGTGTGTGTGTGTGTGTGTGTGTGTGTGTGTGTGTGTGTGTGTGTGTGTGTGTGTGTGTGTGTGTGTGTGTGTGTGTGTGTGTGTGTGTGTGTGTGTGTGTGTGTGTGTGTGTGTGTGTGTGTGTGTGTGTGTGTGTGTGTGTGTGTGTGTGTGTGTGTGTGTGTGTGTGTGTGTGTGTGTGTGTGTGTGTGTGTGTGTGTGTGTGTGTGTGTGTGTGTGTGTGTGTGTGTGTGTGTGTGTTGTGTGTGTGTGTGTGTGTGTGTGTGTGTGTGTGTGTGTGTGTGTGTGTGTGTGTGTGTGTGTGTGTGTGTGTGTGTGTGTGTGTGTGTGTGTGTGTGTGTGTGTGTGTGTGTGTGTGTGTGTGTGTGTGTGTGTGTGTGTGTGTGTGTGTGTGTGTGTGTGTGTGTGTGTGTGTGTGTGTGTGTGTGTGTGTGTGTGTGTGTGTGTGTGTGTGTGTGTGTGTGTGTGTGTGTGTGTGTGTGTGTGTGTGTGTGTGTGTGTGTGTGTGTGTGTGTGTGTGTGTGTGTGTGTGTGTGTGTGTGTGTGTGTGTGTGTGTGTGTGTGTGTGTGTGTGTGTGTGTGTGTGTGTGTGTGTGTGTGTGTGTGTGTGTGTGTGTGTGTGTGTGTGTGTGTGTGTGTGTGTGTGTGTGTGTGTGTGTCATTATAAAAATTATCAACAACTCGTAATCAACCAGTGTATGTCTTCACTCCCGGCCAATTTACCTTTTGCACTGTCACTATGTTCAAATGCCGTGTAGTATAACCTTTTCCCCACTTAGTTATTATATATCATATTTGTATCAATTTATGTTATTTGTCAATCAATTGACCCATTCCCCAATTATGTAACTGTATATTTTCAGCCTTCTTGCTTCCATGCTCTTATAATAAACCATTAATTATTATATTATTATTTATTACATATTATTACAGTATTATTATTATTATTATTTTTATTAAAATGCATACAAATAAATGATAATGGGGAAATCCTCTCACAAATACTGTAATAAGAAACACGCCAACAAAATGTAATGTTGAAAGAATGTGAGTCTACTGTAGTGATGGGTTGTCAGACCACAGCTTACAGTCCAGACCTGACCCGACATAAGGGGGGTCAAGTGTAAGGGTAACCTGCTGCCCAAGGGTTACAAATCAACCAGGCTCCCCTCCACATGTCACACGGCCCCAACAAATATGTAAGACACACAGTGAGCCAATGAAACACATGCGTTCCTCCCCATTTACACAAGGAACTACAGTAATGCCCCAGACAAGGCTCAGACTCTAACCTCACATTAGCCAGGTAAATGTAACCCCGAGAGCCCAAGTCAAGGGGCCACAAATCAACCAGAGCCTCTCATGTCACACGGCCCCCACCAACGACAACAGGCAAGCATTCATCTGAAGATTTCTCCAGAATATACAACAACTTATAGTCTCAGAAAAGTCCAGACCTGACCCTACATTACAGAGGGCAAATGTAAGGAGACCTTCCCGCCCGCCCCTGATCAGCTCAACCTGATGGCTGGTCTTCTCCAATATATAGACGCCCTAGTCCTCCCTCACGAGAGTGTCTTGCACCAAGAAGGCCAGCAACTATGTCCCGAGTCCCGCTGTAGCCCCTCAGGGAGCAGCGAGGAGTCAGAGAGACAGAGTCGGAGAGAGAGACACACAGGATCGGAGAGGAGGTTCACACAGCCCATTCCGCCACGGGAGAGAATCACGCAAGACTTCTCCCCAACTTCCGGTGCCCAGCTAAGCAGTTCCCACAACCCAGGACCACCTGCTAGACCTCCCCAGGTTAATACGGAGTTTTGTCAGAGCTTTCCATGGGATGAGTTACTTACCGGGAAGTGTATTCATTTCATGTTCGTGTCCGAGAATCGGTGTCTAGTAACGTAATATGATGTCCTAGTAACGTAAATATAATGTCCGAGTAACTTCGATAGAAGGTGTTATTAATGTGTCCATGTCATTGTCGTAATTAATAAACAGTTGTAACGAAGCGGTGTTTGAGAAGTCGTCCTTAAGAACGTAATAGATGTGTATTGACATATAAGATAAGTTAAGTGTATTGACAGAGTAAATAACTAACACGGCCACGCTACCAAAGCCTTCCTCTCTTTACATTTCTCTTACTATCAATATTCTATCTATATGTAATCTTCTTCTTGTGAGTTTTGTCTCATTATACTACCCTCGAGTCAACTTCGTGCTTTGTTATTAAAGTTGAGTTGGGCGAGTTGCCATACGGCATCAGCACCAGCTGGGTTGATGTGGAGATCAAACTTACAGAATTTCTTTCGTAGCCATCTGGCCAACCCAACATGAAGGATGTTGGTAATAGTGGTGTCATACTTTATACTTTTTTCACACTATGTATGTAGGATGGTGTGTGTATGTAAATGAGTAAAAATTAATTAAGAAGGTTACAAATATCTACCCAAAAATACGAGTTGAAAAAACCATAACACCTAAAAGCTTGGCCCAGTAGCCTGGTGGTTACTATGATGAGCTAACCTAGCTACAATGACACGATTAATCACTGTTAATTACTATTATATCAGTAAACACTATTAATAACAGTAAATCCAGTAAAATGTGGCAGGAAGGGAGGAAAGTTAAAACTGCAGACGATGCGCCAACCAGCACTCGCTCCTTTCACCCGCTCCTGTTGCCAGGCGTAGCCAGGCATACATGACCTTTTTTTCTCTTCACTTGTTTGGGCACCTTCCCGCAGCCGAATGTAGGTGGTTGAGGGCGTATGGGAGCACGAGCAGCACAGTTGTTACAAGAGCAGTTAAGCACACGTGCGACACAGACAAATGTTTATCCCAGACTGAGCTGGGTGAGCATGGGCCAGCCTCCCGGGACAAGAGAGAGACCTTGCGGGATGCCACAAAACTCGTGTGGTCCCCGTACCGGCCGCGAAAATACCTGCAACATTGAAACTACCCGCAGACATTCTTTGGTACTGTACATCCAGAGTGTCCTCCGCGAATAATAGAGAACCGCGAAATAAAAATCCGCAACTTACCCGGGGGTACAATACTGTATGTTTACACAGTGCTTTGTCGTCATCCATAATATTTTTAGAGTAACTGAGTCACAACACATGACTGCCGCAGTACAGTACTGTACTTACGTAATCGGCAGGTGATGCATAGTTTTTGTTGACATTTATTGATGGCAGGGGAAACTGCATTTTTCATTCGTATATCGGCTATCTTTGTTTGATATTGATTTATTAAACTTAAGAAAATTTATTTAATGAAATATACAGGTATATCTCCATTAGCTGGAACAACTGGTGAAGAGCACTTCCGGGAATGAGAGATTTCCGGGTAAAGAGATGACTCTCAAAGCCAGAAAAAAAATCCCTCATCCCTGTATTTTCCGGGAAACGGAAAATGTTCTTGGAAGTTCCAGAAATTGCCCATTACATCATCTCTCAAACCCTGAAAAATATTCCTTATTCTCAGAATTTTTTGGGTACCAGAAAATTTTTCACAGAATTTCTGGAAAATGCGCCTGATTCTCATCTCTCAAGCCCGGAAAAAAAAACCCATCCCCGGAATTTTTCGGTTATCGGGAAATTTTTTTCAGAACTTTCCAAAAACTGTACCCCTCAGAAAATCGTTCCCAAAAGCTCGAATTTTCCAGAAAATTTTGGCTTTGGGAACGATTTTCCAAGAAAATTTCAATTCCGGCTATCGGAGAGTTCTTGATTTGAGGGCTTCCAGCTAATGGAGATATTACTCTACTGTATTGAAAATTCATCTCCACTAAACAGCCACATCTTCTCCACTACACATTCACATCATTTCCACTTCACACCCACATAATCTACACCACTGTTCTTCAAACTTTTTTCATTGCGACCCAGTACGATTTTGTGCAGTGCCTTCACAACTCTACTGTCAGTCGGAAGAGCACCCCTATTTCCCACCCTTATGGATAGAAATACATATACAGCCAACCCTCGCTTTACGTGGTCCCACGTTTACACGGTACCCTGCCGAAACCGGAATGCTCACTTTCCGCGGTGTGTGTACCCTTTTACGCGGAGAGCGGCGCGAGCAGGGTGCACACAAGGTCGCCCAGTCATCAAAACATTACCGAGTTCTTCACCCGCCACCCACCACAGCCGGCCCAAGTCAGTGATAGTGATAATGATAGTGAGGATATGGACTTATATGGACTTTGAGGGGTTTGACAAGAGGCCCTGCAAGCCTCTGTGGTGGATATGATACAATTGATACAAGTGATACAGGTGAGGGCCAATAATCTGCCCTCTGCCTCGGAACCAACCCCCCATCCCCGTGTGCCCAGCCATCTTTTCTACTAATGTAAGTGTTAAAAAACCTAATATTATTGATATTTCTCTTAATTATTAATTGTGTGTGCATACCATCATAAAATTAAGAAGTTATTTTTACTACAACGTAGGTATTGTGTCTGAAAAAGTGGAGTTTGGGGGTCGGCCCGGTCTCTATTTCAGTTAATCCCATATGTTATCTTGTTCACTTTACGCGTTTCTCACTTTACGCGGGCCGCCATGGGTTGAATTAACCGCCTAAAGTGAGGGTTCACTGTATAGGTAATTCTACCAAGACATGCCTGCATACATACATGCATATTTATAATATGTATGTACTGTACGGTATACATCTTCAAGTTACTTATCTGATAAAGCTATCAATGCTATTTTAAAATGAAGATAATTTGCATTACATCAATTGCATCGATAAATTATGTAATACTGTACAGTCGGCCCTTAACATTCGCGGGGGTTAGGTAACAGAGATACCCGTGAATGTTAAAAATCCGTGTACTATTGCTGCCCCCCCCCCTAAAAAATCCCTGGCCCCCATGTCCTTATTTACCGTATATACCTGTGTGTAGTTCGAGTTTTTAAGACCAAATTATTTGGCAAAAATTGGGGGTCGACCTCTAAACGGGTAATAGTTTCGTTAGGTTGAAAAATATTTACCAGTAACTACCAGTAAACAATGGAAACAATGCACCAACACACCACCAGCTGTGAGTGTCGGTACAGTTGCCAGGGCAGATCTCTTGCGAGCCCAAAGTAGCCAAATCCATGGTATGGTAGCACAGGACGATGTAAAACAAAGTATTCATTTATTAAAGTTAATTTATAGATACTGGACATAAATTTTTGTTCATTACATTTGAAACATCAATCTTTGTTAATTAAATTTGAAACAAGAGAAAACTACGATACTGGATTTTCATTAAAATATTACATCACAAGTATATTTTACCTTAACTGTGACTGAATGAATATATTCTCGGAAATAAATATGGAAATGTAATATTTTTGCTGGAATGACGTACATATTATAGTGGGAAGTGGGATAAAATCATGACGAAAGACTTTCGCTTTCTTTCGTTGTTCAAAATATTTTACCATAATCGCTTTTCGAATGGTTTTCAGTTAAAAAACTGTTGTACTCATACTGTATTACAATAATATTCTATCCTATCATTAGCCTTATAATCCCACAACTGAAAACCATTCGAAAAGCGATTACGGTAACATCTATTGAACGAAAGAAAGCGAAAGTCATTGCTTTCGTCACCTTCCACTGTAATACGTACATCATTTCAGCAAAAATATTACATTTCCATGTTCTCAGAAATAAATGGTAGTTTTGTTGAAACGTAATGTACAGTATTTAACATTAAAATGCAAAAATAGCTATAAAAACAATTAATACACCCGTAATGTACTGGCTGGCATCTCCACTCGTCCCTGCTTCCGCCAGTCACCTCCTCCCCGCTCCCGCCAGTCACCTCTTCCCCGCTCTATCCCTCCGCCTCCTCCCCGCTCTATCCCTCCGCCTCCTCCCCGCTCTATCCCTCCGCCTCCTCCACATCGTCACTACTGTTGTATTACAATAATATTCTATCCTAATTGACTTGAATAAATACTACGATACCATATTTCTGAATATTTTCATTAAAATCCATCCAAATCATTTTCCTTGCCATCGTCTGCAGCACCAAACAGCTTCTCCCAGTCCTCTCCTTGAACAGGCCTAAAGGGTACGTGTTTTTCGAATCGTTTTCAATTAAAAAATGTTACATCACATGTATATTTTACCTACACTGCGCCTGAATGAATATATTCTTGAAAATAAATAGTAATTTTGCTGAAACGTGATGTATTTCAATGTAAAATAGGATAAAATACATGACGAAAACAAAAGACTTCACCTAACCTTCCAATGTTCAAGAGATGTTACTCGTTTTTTTAATAGTTTTCGTTTAAAATACTGTTATATTACAATGATATTATATTCATACTGTGCTTGATATACTACATTCACAGAAATGAAATATTTTTGCTGAAATGATGTAAGTATTACAGTGGAATGTGGGACAAAATCGTGACGAAAACAATGACTTTCGTTTTCTTTCGTTCAAAAGATGTTACCGTAATCGCTTTTCGAATGGTTTTCAGTTGAAAAACTGTTGCATCACAAGTGAATTAGGATAGAATATTATTGTAATACAACAGTTTTTTAACTGAAAACCATTCGAAAAGCGATTACGGTAACATCTTTTGAGCGAAAGAAAGCGAGTCATTGCTTTCGTCACTTTCCACTGTAATACGTACGTCATTTCAGCAAAATATTACATTTCCATATTCTCAGAAATAAATAGTACTTTTGCTGAAACGTGATGTATTTCAATGTAAATTAGGATAAAATACATGACGAAAACAAGAGACTTTACCTATCCTTCCGATGTTCAAGAGATGTTACTCGTTTTTTTAGGAGTTTTCGGTTAAAATACTCTTATATTAGTGATATTCTATTCATACTGTGCTTGATATAATACATTCACGGAAATGTAATATTTTTGCAACTACAATGCTGATGTCAACACAAGCGTGGTTACAGCGAGACTGACTGAGTGAGGGAGAGCTATGCGTGTGTGTGTGAGGTTGTGGGAGCGGGCGGTGTCCCGTGTTCGGTGCCGCGCGCGAGTTGAATGGCACGTGATTTGAATGTACTTCAATTACTTCAATGTACAGAATATTCCTCTGGCGGGGCAATCCGCGTATTTGCGAATCCGTGAATGCTAAACCCGCGTATGTGAAGGGCCGACTGTATATGTTAATTCTATTTCTTTATTACATCAAATCATACTGTTGTTAATAGCGCAGTTTTACTTGAATGCCAGTAATTGAAATGACTTCGTATATCTCCTGACCTATAAAAGCGTGAGGGTGGCTTAGCCTTAAATTTCCATTTAAAAAGTAACTTTTGAGCTCTATTTGCTGTATAAGACCAGTACCCCCAAATGTGACACTTACCCACTGACTCATTGGTCCTTTACCAACCATCCTTGGTTTTAAAATAGGCCAATTCCTTCAGGGCATGTCATCCAAATTATACCCGCTGGTGTAGTGTAAACGCACTAGTAGCGTCACTGGCGTGGTGGGGTATTCCCTAAATCTTCCGTTGGTGTGACTATTTGTAACATATTGGTTTCAACAACAACCGTATTCTAATTGGCAATTGTTTCATTAGGATTTGAGTGAAAAGTTGCCAGTGTGTACTTACTACTACATACATTTGTTACCTGAATATATATATATATATATATATATATATATATATATATATATATATATATATATATATATATATATATATATATATATATATACGTATATACCGTGTATATGCAGTTGCAGACAAATTTTTTGAAATATTGAAAAAGTTGAGAGGTAAACCTCTGCTCTGAGATGTGGTTTAGATTCAGTTGAAAAAATTTATCAGTAACTACCAGTAAACAATGGGCAGCACTGCGCACCGCTGTAGTGTCGTTGCAGTGCTTGAGGCAGATCTCTTAGCGTCCATCTTGTAAGCCCATTAACCAAGTCATGGTATGGTATGCACAGAGTATGTAAAACATAAAAGTATTCATTTTAAAAAGTTTATTTATAAAATGCATAAATTTTTGTTAATTAAATTTGGAAACATCAATATGATGTGAGTCAGGTCATCTACACACAGTTACCCAGTTTCAAAATTTTCGCTTTTTTAAAATTTTAAGAGATTGCCGAGTATTTCTTTTCCCAAATCGTTTTAATACTTTGTGCATTAAACAGTATACTATTGCAAACCCACAGAAAAAAAAATTAACAAATGTGGAACGCAAAATGTAAAAAAGAAAAATGCTGTCTGACTTGCAGCACTGTTGGTAGGTCAAATTAGTTCTATGATTGCCTACCAGGACCCGGTAATCAAATTTATAACAATATCTAACCTCAATTGTTTCTTGGTTTATCTCTGATGGTAATATGAAGTAAAATACCAGTTAAGTGAAGTGGAAGAATAAACAAGAAAGATGTTTGGGCTATTTTTGGTAGGGCTGGGGAGAGAGTACCAGCTGTTTGGTCTTTTTGTGGAGAGTCACGCAAATATCCGTACTAAAATGTTGTTTGGTGTCTTCTGTATTTTTAAAATGAATGCTTGTAAATTAAAATGCCGTAACATTGTATATAAAAACTTGTCCTTATTTCTGGAAATATAGAGATACACGGTAAACCTGGCAATTTTCAGCATGCTAAAATTAAAGCTGCTTAGAAGGGCCGATCTGGGCACAAAGCCTCCTGACTGAGGCTCTGCCGTATCAGCTTGGCAATTACGTGTTTTTGAATGGTTTCAGTTAGCATCACAAGTGAATTAGGATAGAATATTATTGTAATATAACAGTTTTCTTCAAAACCATTCAAGCGATTCTACGGTAACATCTTGTGACGAAAAGCGAGTCATATTTTGCTCACGATTTATCCACTTTCCCGCACTAAAATAAATCGTCATTTCACTAAAAATATTACATTTCCATATTCTCCAGAAATAAATAGTAGTTTGCTGAAGCATTCAATTAATATTTCAATGTAAATTAGGATAAACTTCATACGAAAACAAAAGACTTTACCTACCCTTCCGATGTTCAAGAGATGTTACTTTCGTATTTTTAATAGTTTACCGGTTAAATACTGGCCCATATTGGTATTCTATTCGCTGTGGTTGATATAATACCTTCACGGAAATGTAATATTTTTTGCAAATGACATCGACATTACAGTGGAAAGTGGGATAAAATTGTAGTGAAAACAATGACTTTTGCTTTATTTCGTTCAAGAATATTACCATCAATACTTTCCGAATGGTTTGGTTAAAAAACTTCCATTGTATTGCATTACAATAATATCTAATTGACGAATAAATATTCGATACCATATTTCTGAATATTTTTCATTAAAATCCATCAAAAATCATTTTTCCTTGTCGCCGTCTGCAGCACCAAACTTACCCAGTCCTCTCCTTGAGCTGGGCTGCGGTACCGTGTTTTTGAATCGTTTCAGTTGCTAAGCCCCCATCACCGTATATTTTACCTACTCCAGGCGCCTGAATAGACCTCTTCTGGGAAATAAATAGTAGTTTTTGCTGAAGCATGGCGTATTTCAATGTAAAATAGGATAAAAATACATGGCCAAAAAACAAAGACTTTTACCTAAACTTCCGATATTTCTTGAGATGTTATTCGTTTTTTAATAGTTTTAGGTTAAATTCTGTTATATTACAATGATATTCTATTCATGCGTAGCGATATATACTACATTCACGGAAATGTAATATTTTTCCTATAAATTAAATGCGTATTAGTGGAAAGTGGGATAAAATCGTGGCCAGAAACAATGACTCGCTCTTTGCGTTCAAAGATATTTGCCGTAATACGCTTTTTCGAATGGTTTTGGTTAAAAGCATTTGTATTACAATAATATTCCTCCTAATTGACTTGAATAAATACTTGAATGAAATATACAATATTTTTGTTGAAACTACCTGCGTTTCAATGTAAAGTGTAAATAATAAATAGTAGCTTAAGTTTATAGGGCGTAGAGTTTTCTGAAAGGTTTTTTATTTGTTCCTTTTACCCTAAAAACTTGGGTGGGCCTATGACGAGGAATATCATAAATTAGCGATTTCTTGGTCATAAAATCGGTGAAACCTATGCTCTGAAGGGGTTATAGGCAGTATGTCTGGGGTATGTCTCTTACTGAATGCTGCAAAATGAATGTTCAATGAATTATTTATGGTGCATTAGGGTACTGGTCACTTCTGATGGGCTATAAATAGCCTTCTTTATCTCCCCTATATCTCACCCTGAGCCAGACGGAAGGGTCTTGGTAAATAACATGTTTGCTTATTTTCCATTTACTTTAAATAGATTTACCGAATTATTTGTTTTATTTATTTATTTATAATATACTGCAATATATTAAACACACTGTAATTATTTTCTTTAATTTATAAACTGTTTTGCGACAAAGGAATGTTCTCCAGTAGTGTTTCATTAGGATTTGAGTGAAAAAATATTACGTACTTACACAATTGTTCCTCTTACTTTGACAACACAACATACATACAGTATATTATTTCTCAGTTTTGATCTTTTTTTTTAATTTTTGTATTTATTTATAGTTAGTTACTTAAAATAAGGCCAATTCACTTCAAGTAATGGCATCAAATATTACCAGCTGGTGTAGTGTAAACACTAGTGACGTCACTTGAGCGTCTGTAATTAACCATCGATAGTTTCAAGAATTAATGCACTCATTTACTGAATATTCTTTGGAAAAAAATAAAATTTAAATCAATTATTTATAGGAGATAAATATTATTATGAGTAAATATACCGATACCGGTATGCATTACTGACCACCTCCACGGCTCCTCACTGGCAAATGGGGGGGGGGCGTGGGGAGGGGTGTGTGATGATAGCTGTGTTTATTATAGGGGTATAAATCTCTTTTACGGTATGTTAGACAGGTTTATAATACATTTTTATTATTTTAATATACCGGTAATCTTAATTTGAATCCAGCTTGCCAAACGTAAGTTTCAGTATAAAATAATTAGTGGTAAGACCTTGTGAGTGGCTTACGATGTTTTCATCACCACTCTTGACACATTAAACCACAATATTTAAGAGGTAAGAATTTTAAACTTGGTGGTTTAGACGACCCCCTAACTTTGGGCAGATTTTTTTAATGTTCAAATTTCGTCTTATAGGCCGTGATATACGGTACATGAAGAGGAATTACCTTTCCCAACTATACTTAATATGCACATATATTTACCTACCTACTTACATACATCATACATATACAGTATATGGATTAAAAACTCATGCATGTGATGTAATTTTAAATCAGTGCTTTTGTAGATTTTTACAAAAAATAATTGCAAACCATGTAAAATTGTGAAGTAAAATGCAACAAGTAAGACAGAGTAAGGCAGTTTATTTACCTATTCAGTGTGACTGGTGGGCCTGCCTGTTGCTTGTGAGCTTGGTCCAATCTAGCTTGCAGGAGGATAAAGCCACACAAATATCAGCTGCAGTATTGAGTCGGTTTCTCTCTTTTTAGCTTTGTCAGGGTGGGAAAAACCTGCTTCACACATGTAAGTTGTTGTAAAAGGAAGCAACACTAAGACACTTTCCTTACAAAAGAGGGGATAATTTTTGGTAACACTGACCCAGAATGATGACTTGTGCTTGATTGTTAATGTATTATTACATGTGAGAGTGAGAAGCTCTTTTTTCTTGATCAGGTGTTAGGTTCATCCCTACAATAGATTCTGGCCTCTCAAAAGCAAATGGGTCTTTTATCCAGTGTTATTCTTTCAAAAATTTGAACTTCTCTTCAAGAAAATACTGATCAATGCCGGCACACAAAGCAAGGAGGTTTAGCTGTATATCACCTTTCATTTGTCTTCAAACTTTCTTCAGTGATGCAGTTTTCCTCAATATATTGCAATAGTGTTGGGAACATGTAGTAGATAGGTTGCTCAACTCCTAAGCCTGGCTTGCCATAGCACTCTTGATTTCTTAAATGCTTTTATTTCCTCACTCTGTCGGAATATAGAATTTTCTTGTTGGGACCCGTACTTGGAAGAACACTGATCTACACTATATATCCACGCCATCTCCACAGCACACCCACTCCATCTCAGACTACACAACCTGGGAGGCCACCCATGCCATGTACTGTACAGTATGTACTTCAGGACTAGGGAACCTTCAAGAATCTTAGGAAAGCTAACAGAAGGTTTCGGGAGACTTGCGGTTGTCCGAGCTCACCCATCCATTTCGGATATTGTCTGAGATGTATGAAGAAGTGTCCGAGGATAACCGCATCCAATAATTGCGAGGGTCCGAGATAAAACGATCCAAGTTGGCCAGGGTTTACTCAACAGTAGATGGACACATTCTAAAATTAAAATACTGTATAGTTTTTTTTTTTCCTTCTTTTATTGTTATTATTATTATTTGTGTTCAATCCAGAATGTGACGTCTAGCTTTATACCTACGTGTGTAAATGTCTAGCATTAACTCACCAGGCCAACTTACAGGCAATTAAAATATCTAATAATTACTTAAATACGTAATATTAGGAGGACACATCGCTACCTGGCATTTAATTGCAATTCTCAAAACCCCCTCCCGCACCCTTCATCACTCGCATTGCTACCATCATCTTCTTGCCTGGTGAATCAGCTGTAAACGCCTACAAAGAAGGCTCCGCTAATTTGTGTTGTAATAGCTGAAATATTAAGTGCCACGGGGATTTTACTTACGGTATTTATTCATCTAAGCACGGTGAGGAAATCGAGTGACTTTAATTTTTATTATGTCTCTCAGATATTGTGTTTGGGGCAATTTTTTATACAGTCTGGCCAAGAATGGCTATCTAGGAAGACAGTTGAACTTTAGTGACTAATGTCCTCTGCTTTCAAGTCACTTAGTTAACGAACATAATTGGTTCCACAGAGTCGTTCGTTAACCGAAAATTTCGTGAACTGAATCTATTATTCCAATGATATATTGGGTAATTGTTTTCCAGCTCACAGAAAAAGTATACTGTTCTGTACATATAAAGTACTGTATACCAGTAATAGAATTAACAAAACATTAAATATAAACTAAATACAGTACAGTACTGTACTGTACAGTATACTGTACAATAATAAATATAAAATAATAGAATACTATATTTTAACTTACTTTAAGGTGTGTACAGTAGGTAGTATTCCCGGCAGCTTTGTTTTCATATCAAACAGCTGATTGTAGAGGCAGTCGATGATGACATGCCATATTTTTTACAGAGTGCATTGGTTCTAATGCCTTCTTCGTGTTTCATAATTTTTTCTGCACTGTTTATTATCAATATGTTAACTAAATTTCAGAATGTCCAATAATTTGAATGTAAAAATCCAAAAATATTCAAGAGACCAATAAACTCAATGTTCACTCCACTGTAAACAAAGTTAAACTGAGAAGCATTGTTGGGTGATTCAATCAGCTGATGGGCGCGCAAAAACTGTTCCCTGTACTATCTATGTTAACTAAATTTCAGAATGACCAACAATTTTAATATAAAAAATGCAGAAATATTCAAAATAATCAAGAGACCAACTTTCTTGATATTTACTGCACTGGAAACGAATGTAAACATAGAATTCATTACTGTATTGGCAGACTGGCCGATCAGCTGATCAGCTGATGAGCACAACAAAACGTGTTTCTCGTAAGGCTTTCGTTAATCAAAGTTTTGTTCGTTAATCGAACTGAAAATCCTTATGGGAGCTAATTCGTCAACCGAAATTTCGTTAATTG
This sequence comes from Homarus americanus, assembly GCF_018991925.1. NCBI lineage: Eukaryota > Metazoa > Arthropoda > Malacostraca > Decapoda > Nephropidae > Homarus > Homarus americanus. The sequence continues at coordinate 16,277,028 of NW_024716703.1, read as the reverse complement.
GACTGTTCGTTAATCGAGGGACCACTGTATGTATATATATATATATAACAAAGAAGTATGTCTGTGTGTGTTTGTTTGTGTGTATGTGTGTCCGCACGAGAATCTCGGAAACTATTTTACCGATCTGTAGTGATGATGGATGGTGTTATATGTAGTGATGATGATGGATGGTGTTATAGGTAGTGATGATGGATGGTGTCATATGTAGTGATGATGGATGATGTTATATGTAGTGATGATGGGTGGTGTTATATGTAGTGATCATTAGACAATAAAATAATAACAGTTTAATGCTAAAAAAATATAATTTGCTATACCGTTGTATTAAAAAACATGGTGCAACTTACATACACCGTTAATGAACCATTGATGGAAGAAGAAGTTTGGGGGACTGAACAGTGAGACAATGTGGAGCCTCCTGGAGGGTGGCGTCCTACCGTTGCCTATCGGATGAGCGCAATTCTGCTAGTGTATATATATATATTCACATCTTCAGGGGTGAATTACACGAAAACGCTTGGGAACTTCATGTTTTCTTCTTTCCTTGTGGTTATCAGCATATATATATATATATATATATATATATATATATATATATATATATATATATATATATATATATATATATATATATATATATATATATATATATATATATATATACATATATATATATATATATACTTCATTTTTAGTCCATATAACACGCGGACTTTGAACATATAATCAACGACCTCACCAGCAAGGAATCGAACCCTCGACCTACTGGGTGTGACTAGGGAACGCTTACCGGCTAGGCCACAAGGACACTAAAAGCAGTTCTAGACTCTGTTATATTTCACACAAAGCCTGTTCGTAATGAGGCTGATGGTAGTGAACTACATTGAGGAAGCTTGCCGTTATAACATGTGATTGTCAGTGGCATTTTGCGAGATCGGGTACGCCAGCAGCAATAATAACCTTAACAATAGCCAACAACCAACAACAACCAGCAACATAACAGCAACAACAACATAAGCATAGCAGCAGCGCCTTAACCCTTATATATATACTGCTGCTATACTTATATATACTTCATATATATATATATATACACACACACACACACACATTACCCAGCCCTACTTGGCGGTTTTCCTGCGGCGTTTTATCATATCTGTGATTGCTGCCTGCGCCAGAGTGAACTTTCATAACAGGATTTTTTTTTTCCACATATGCGGTGAGTGTCGGCTCCCAAGCGCTATTTTTAGATTTGCCCCACCCGCCACCCTGCCTGACTGCCTGTTTTAGCTCATAAAATTCATACAAATTACCCGGCCAGAATATAATTTACATTGCTGGAATTCTTATAATTTGGTGATCATTTTGAATATAAACATCATATATTTTGCATTAGACATACAAATTTTAGATAAAAATTTTTCTCAGAGTAACTATGTTATCTTTTTATGCAAAATATATGACATTTATATTCAAAATATTCCTGGTCTTACAAGGAATCCAGCAATGTCAATTATATTATCCTAACTTTAGTTTGAGGTATTATTTATTAAAATTTAGTGGTTATCCCACACATCTCCTTGGGACGGTTGGTGGGGGGTGGGGGGGAGGGAGGGACGACCGACCATCTGTTACCCCGTGAAGAATTATTTTTTTTTTTATTAACTGAAGATATTTGTTTTAACTCATAAAATTCATACAAATTACCCGGTCTGAATATAATTTACATTGCTGGAATTCTTATAATTTGATGATCATTTTGAATATAAACATCATATATTTTGCATTAGACATAAAATTTTTAGATAAAATGTTTAATCTGAGTAAGAATGTTATCTTTTGTGCAAAATATATGACGTTTATATTCAAAATATTCCTGGTCTTACAAGGAATCCAGCAGTGTCAATTATATTATCCTAACTTTAATCTGAGGTATTATTTAATACTAAATGTTAAAAACCCTGGAAGGGAGGATTGGTGGGGGGTGGGGGGAGGGTTGGGACTGACCGCGCGGTTGGAAGAGGGGGGGAGGCAAGGTGGGGTACTTTGATTGACAGATAGTGTCGTGAAGATTATTTTTTTTTTTATTAACTGAAGATATTTGTTTTAGCTCCTAAAATTCATACAAATTACCCGGTCAGAATATAATTTACATTGCTGGAATTCTTGTAATTTGGTGATCATTTTGAATATAAACATCATATATTTTGCATTAAACATACAAATTTTAGATAAAAATTTTTCTCTAGGTAACTGTTATCTTTTGTGCAAAATATATGACATTTATATTCAAAATATTCCTGGTCTTACAAGGAATCCAGCAATGTCAATTGTATTATCCTAACTTTAGTTTGAGGTATTATTTATTAAAATATAGTGGTTTTCCCCCAAAAATTTCTCTGAGAGGGAAGAGCCGGCGGCAGTGTAGTGTGAGAGGGGGAGGGAGTTGAGTCCATTATTTGAATGGACATTAACTTGGCGACTGTATTTCTCTATTTCTCTTAAGTATTAATTGTGTGCATGTACCATCATAAAATTAAGAAGTTATTTTTACTACAACATAGGTATGTGCCTTCAAAAAGTGGAGTTTGGGGGTCGGGCCGGTTTCTATTGGAATTAATCCCATATGTTCTGTTGTTCACTTAACGCGGATTTCACTTAGCGGGACCCTCTGGGTTCAATTGACTGCGTTAAGTGAGGGTACAGCTGATGACATGTAGCAACAACAGCCAGCAGCCTTATAGCACCAGCCAACCTTGCTCAGCAACAGCAGCCAGCAGCAGCAGCAGCAACCTGCTACTAACTACTATATATATATATATATATATATATATATATATATATATATATATATATATATATATATATCATGTAAATCCACAATGAAAACGTGGATAAGATAAATCTTGATAAAATCACACGGGAAAATGGAAACAACGGAGTACCTTAGCTTTCGTCTTTATTCAAGACATCTTCAGTTGCCTCTGAAGATGTCTTGAATAAAGACGAAAGCTAAGGTACTCCGTTGTTTCCATTTTCCCGTGTGATTTTATCAATATATATATACAGTATATATATACATATACACAGTATTACCCCGCTTTACACGGTTTCACTTTCCGCGATTTCTCATTTACGCGGTACCTCGCCAGAACCGGACTTTCACTTTCTGCAGTGCATCTACTCGTATACGTACGGTGAAGTATAATTTTTATTTTTTTTTAGCTCATAAAATTCATACAAATTACCCGGCCAGAATATAATTTACATTGCTGGAATTCTTACAATATGATGATCAGGGATTACAGTTTCCAGGTTAATGTCCATTCAAATAATGGACTCAACTCCCCCCCCCCCTCTTCCCAGCTCACTGGCTCCTACCTCTCTGAGAAATGTTTGGATGAAAACACTAGATTTTAACATTTAGTAATAAATAATACCTCAGACTAAAGTTAGGATAATATAATTGACATTTCTGGATTCCTTGCAGGTCAGGGAATATTTTGAATGTAAACTTCATAAATTTTGCACAAAAGATAAAATATTTGCTTTGTGTAAACCAAATTATTACATTAGATCTAAAATTTGTATGTCTAATGCAAAATCCATGATGTTTATATTCAAAATGATCATTATATTGTAAGAATTCCAGCAATGTAAATTATATTCTGGCAGGGTAATTTGTATGAATTTTATGAGCTAAATAAAAAAAAATAAATAAAAAATTATACTTCACCGTACGTATATGAGTAGATGCACCGCGGAAAGTGAAAGTCCGGTTCTGGCAAGGTACTGCGTAAATGAGAAATCGCGGAAAGTGAAACCGTGTAAAGCAGGGTAATACTGTATAAAATAAACATAAAGAAATCACCAATCTTTTGTCTGGGAACACAAGGAGGGAGGTAGCCAGGAGCATGTGGGAAGAGGGAGGGAGCAGGGGGGGAGGGGGCGGGAGGTGAGGTGACAGAATGTCTGTCACCTCACCTGTTTGAGATATGATTTGATAGTTAGCGCTGAAGGCCTGCGTGTTTATTTATCATTACTTAAGAGTGACTAAGCTCTTCTCATAATTGCCACCCAAATGACCTGGGTGAATATAACTTACATTGCTGGGATTCTTGTAAGATTGTGATTTATTTGAATACCTCTATAAACAATCTATATTTGCAATAGACATAACAATTTTAGTACCATAATTATTTAGTACATGTACAGTACAGGTTTGCACTTAGGTCCATTGTTAACCGAGGGACCACTGTATTGCTGTGTACTTGTACTGTACAATATTGACTAAATTCACTAGATAACGTACACAACTAATGGTTGGTAAAACTTGTCAAGTAAGTGAGTGTCAAGTCTGTCAGTATGTGTGGCACGTGTGAGTGCTTGTGTCCCCCATCATAGGAGTCCGTTTTCTCTCGGTCAGGATGCCTGAGTCCTCCGTTTTCTCTCTTAATCTTAGAGTGCACCAGACTCTTCGTTATTCCTTAGTAATGACACAGAATTTGAAATTGCAACCCCAATTGCAACGGGGGGTTGCAATTGTTGAGGCAACTAGATATGTCTGATTACAGCAAATGTGTTATTGTCAATTTGTAGGTGAAAGATTTTATCCTCAATAGATGTAGATTAACATTACACCTGGAGGCAAATGCTTACTAAGGAAGGATATTCCTTTCACACATAATATCTGGCCAGTATGGGAAGGATCATCGTGTCTCCGTCAGGGGGTCATGGAGTGGTGGTCCAGCAGACGTCACGGAAGTTTTTTTTCTGGGAGGGGGGGGGGGCACGGACGTGGTCATTTACACAGCACCTTGCCAGACCTACAATTTTTATTTACGCGGTTCATTACATCATGGGCAGAGTGCGCACAAGGTCACCCAGTCAACAAAACATTACCGAGTTCTTCACCCGCCACCCACCACAGCCGGCCCAAGTCAGTGATAGTGATAGTGAGGATATGGACTTTGAGAGGTTTGACAAAGAGGCCCTGCAAGCCTCTGTTGTGGCTAGTGATACAAGTGATACAGGTGAGGGCCAATAATCTGCCCTCTGCCTCAGAACCAACCCCAATCTCCATGTACCCTGCCATCTCTTTTGCTAAGTAAGTGTTAAAAAACCTAATGTTATTGATATTTCTCTTAAATATTAATTGTGTGTTCATACCATCATAAAATTAAGATGTTATTTTTACTACAACGTACGTAACGTATTGTGCCTGGGTGAAGTATAATTTGTTTATTTACTGAAGATATTTGTTTTTAGCTCATAAAATTCATAGAAATTACCCGGCCAGAATATAATTTACATTGCTGGAATTCTTATAAGATAGTGATTAATTTGAATATGAACATTAGAAATACAAATTTTAGATCTAATTTCAGAATTTTATTCGAGAGAAAATTTTTTTATCTTTTGTGCAAAATATATGACGCTTATACAGTATTACCCCTCTTTACGCGGTTTTACTTAACGCGATTTCTCATATACGCGGTGCCTCACCAGAACCGAACTTTCACTTAACGTGGTTCATCTACTCATATCTGCGGTGAAGTATAATATATTTTTTTTTTTTTTAGCTCATAAAATTCATACAAATTACCCTGCCAGAATATAATTTACATTGCTGGAATTCTTACAATATGATGATCATTTTGAATATAAACATCATAGTTTTTGCATTAGACATACAAATTTTAGATATAATGTTTACTCTGAGTAAATATGTTATCTTTTGTTCAAAATTTATGACATTTATATTCAAAATATTCCTGGTCTTACAAGGAATCTAGCAATGTCAATTATATTATCCTAACTTTAGTTTGAGGTATTATTTATTACTAAAAAGATAAATATTCTGGTTTTCCCACACATCTGGTAGGGAGGGTTGGGGCGGACCGACCATCTGGCGCGGTTGGAAGAGGGGGGAGGCAAGGTGGGGTACTTTGATTGACAGATAGTGTCGTGAAGAATATTTTTTTTTTTATTAACTGAAGATATTTGTTTTAGCTTATAAAATTCATACAAATTACCCGGCCAGAATATAATTTACATTGCTGGAATTCTTACAATTTGATGATCATTTTGAATATAAACATCATAGATTTTGCATTAGACATACAAATTTTAGATACAATGTTTACTCTTAGTAAATGTGTTATCTTTTGTGCAAAATATATGACATTTATATTCAAAATATTCCTGGTCTTACAAGGAATCCAGCAATGTCAATTATATTATCCTAACTTTAGTTTGAGGTATTATTTATTAAAATCTAGTGGTTCCCCCCAAAATTTCTCAGAGAGGGAAGAGGGGGAGGGAGTTGAGTCCATTATTTGAATGGACATTAACTTGGTGACTGTATTTCTCTATTTCTCTTAAGTATTAATTGTGTGCATGTACCATCATAAAATTATGATGTTATTTTTACTAGAACATAGGTATTGTGTCGGAAAAAGTAGAGTTTGGGGGTCGGGCCAGTCTCTATTGGAATTAATCCCATATGTTCTGTTGTTCACTTAACGCGGTACCCTGTGGGTTCAATTGACCGCGTAAAGCGGGGTACAACTGTATTCATATTATTCGCTGTCTTGCAAGGATTCCAGCAATGTCAATTATATTCTCCTAACTTTAGTCTGATATATTATATATGATTAAAACTTAAAGCCTTCTGAAAACCCCCAAACCTTTCTTTGGAAGGTGGGGGGTAGGGAGGGAGAGAGGGAGGGGTGACAGTGACATGTTTGACAGTTGATGCCTGTGGTGTGAAGTATTTAATTGTTCATTTATGTCCTTTAGATTGAGTTTTTGTTTTTTGCTTATAAAATTTAATAGAAGTGACCGGGGTGAATTTAATTTGCATTGCTGGAATTCTTATAAGATAGTGATTAATTTGAATGTAAACATGCCATAGTTTGCACTAGACAAAAATTTTAGTAATCATTTTGTACATTATTCTGATTACATGTACAGTTCAGCTTTGCCCTCAGGACAGTGTGTGCATGTAAATGAGTTTCAATAAATGAATAAAGTTACATATATGAGCCAATAATAGTTGAAAAACTTTATGTAGACAGAGCTTGGATGGCTAAATTTTAGAATGACCAGTAATTTTAATACTGTATAAATAAATGCACAAATATTAAAGAGCACAATTTTTATGATATTTTTTCCAATGGAAACGAATGTAAACATAGAAGAGATTACTGAATTGGCTGAGTACCTCCTCAGCTTATCAGCTGATGTTCAAAACAAAACGTGATTTTTGTAAGGATTTTATTAATCAAATTTTTTTTCGTTAACCGAATTGAAGTTTCTTATGGTAGGTAATTCGTTAACCGAAATTTCGTTAACCGAGGGACCACTGTATTGGAAAATATTCCAAAAACTTAATCTGGACCTAATCTAGCGGAGCCTTATACGCAATGTCACCTCCCTTTCCACCTCCTGCTCAGGTATTCAAAGCTAGACGTCGCATTCTGGATTGAACAAAGAGCCGTTTTTTTCTTTCTAAAAACCAGTTTTTGTGGTAAAGTCCAGAATGCGATTTCGACATCCCACCCATCTCCACCCCTCGAGAGTTGACATTTGTTTACTGCTTGCTCTAGGGCAAGGGATGACGGTAGCAATGCGTGTTTTTTTTTGTTTTTTTTTATGGGGATTAGCCCACCTGGGCACAGGTCACTGACCCACATCGGGGCCTGGGGGGCGAAAATGTATTAATAATAATAATAATACAGTAGTAATAATAATAATAATAATAATAATAATAATAATAATAATAATAATAATAATAATAATAATAATAATAAAGAACCATAAATTATACAAAATGAAAAAAGATCAAGCGTGAGAAACAATATACTGTACATGTACCTGTATGTATGTTGTGTTGTCAATAGTAAGAGAAACAATTGAGACCCTGCAATTGTGTGTAAATGAGGCAGAAAGTCAGATAAGCAACCTGGGACTTGGTCACAATTTTCGTGATGCCATATGGCAGCAGGGTCTACCATTAGACAACACATGCTTCCAATATCGTCCCAGGCGGTAGTACCTCCCTGTTTGATAGCTGCCTACTACCTGCTACGTATTAGCATGATATATAGTACATATACTGTACTAGTAGTGTATCCTCGAGGTTAAGGGTGGTCGCCCTGTCCTGCTGTAATGAATTTGAAGACTGGCTTTTTCCAGTCATTGCTTCCAGATAAAGTACACTGTATTATCTTGATAACCCATTGGGTGACTTGATTCATAATTGACTTACACAGTCTGTACTTTGTAGTACTGTGCAGTGTGACTTTTTTGTAGGGTTTACTCATAAATACTGTGTTGACTGGATAGTTGCAGCTAATGGTTAATTTTTATTTTTTTTCTCCCAAATAATTTCTTTCCTCAGTGTTCATCTTAAATTTAATGCTTTGCAGATCTCTAAATAAAAATACTGCAGAGAGATATAAATGCATATACACAAATGGATTATGTTATACAGGTTGAAAACCCTTTATCTGAAATTCTGAAAACCGAAAAAAAAAATTGGAGCAAATTTTTTTTTTTACACGGGTATTAGTCCACCCGGGCACATGTCACTGACCCACATCAGGGCCTGGGGGGTGAAAATGTAATAGTAATAATAATTATAATAATAGTAATAATAATTATAATAATACAGGTAATAATAATAATAATAATAATAATAATAATAATAATAATAATAATACAGTAATAATAATAATTATTCATAATAAATAAAATTTTTAATAAAAAATACACAAAAATAAAATAAGAATGATAACAATAATAATAATAATAATAATAATAATAATAATAATAACAATAATACTGTAATAATGAAATAATAATAATAATAATAATAAAGAAATACAAGAATGAAAAAAAAGATCAAAAGTGAGAAACATGACCGAGATCTATGAATTATTATTATTATTATTATTATTATTATTATTATTATTATTATTATTATTATTATTATTATTATTATTATTATTATAATTATTATTTGCATTATATTTTAGCCCCCAGGCCCCAATGTGAGTCAGTGACCTGCTGTGCCCGGGTGGGCTGATCCCTGTAAAAAAAAAAAAAAAAAAAACTAACCATTCTGAAATCTGAAAAATTCCAAAAACCGAAATGCATCTGGTCCCAAGGATTTCGGATAAGGGATTGTCAACCTGTACTGTATATCTTTATCTCTGCTTTACAAAATATTTTGTATTGCCATACAAAGGTTCTCTTGTGTGGTATGGGTGCAGATGAACAACTTGGTGGATATTCTCGTCACCGTGGTCGCTTCTTAGCAGGTGGTTGGTCAGCCCTTTTGGAAGAAATCAATATGGAGATCTCACGAATCCACACTAGAAATCTTGGCAGAGATAATCGCATTTTGGCAGATCATGGACGTGCTCCAAGGTGGGTATAGAATTTTTTATTTTACTGATTATCTCATCGAGTCTGTATTGATATCATGGCACAACTTAAAATTTAGCCATTTGTAGCCTTAGAATGAAAGTGTGTACTTTCCTTTTCACTGTACTATTTCTGTTAGGGTCCTTAAGCATTTGGTTTGTCATAATGCTGTACTGTAGTTCAATATTTATACAGTACTATACCATACCATACTGTACTGTACTGTACTGTATTGTATTGTATTTAATACAGGGTACCCAAAAATGACATACCCTGTATACTGTATGTAGGGAAGCTGGAAACTTGGAACACACCAAATGCCTATACTGTACATGATATCCCTGTTAGCTGGAATAAATGGTGCAGAGCCCTTCTGGGAATGAGATATATCTAGGTATGGAGATGAATTTATCATCCATGGGAAAAATCGCACATCCCAGAATTTTCCCAGGTTTTAGGGTAAGTTTTCTGAGAGTTAACTACACATCTCAAATGAACAGACACTATCATACATCCCTGGAATGTGTCTGGATGCTGGAAAAGTTTTTTGAGAGTAAACATGCATATTGCATGGACAGATACAGGGCTGTATTTATTTATGCAAATACCACTGTGCACGTACAATATATTGTAAGTAAACAAAATGCACTACTGTATACACTATACTGTACTCACCAGCAGATGCTGTTGTCTTGATCTTGTGATATGACAATAAAGGATGGCCTGCCTTTGCCTTGTACCATCTACTGTAGCAAGTGTTGTTAACTGTCACTCTCTTCTCCCTCCATGAATTAAGGATTGTACATGCACTGTATACTGTATATACACCCTTTACACACTACCATATACTGTATTGTTCAGTCTGCTAAGTACAGTACAGTAATACCCCGCTTAACACGGTTTCGCTTAGCGCGATTTCACGTATACGCGGTGCCTCGCCAGAGCTGAACTTTCACTTAACGCGGGTTTTTTTCCACGTATACCCGCAGAGTGTCCGGCTCGAGAGCTATTTTTAGATTCCCCCCACCTGCCACCCTGCCTGACTGCCTGCCTGCCTGTTTTAGCTCATAAAATTCATACAAATTACCCGGCCAGAATATAATTTACATTGCTAGAATTCTTACAATATGATTGATCATTTTGAATATAAACATCATAGATTTTGCATTAGACATACAAATTTTAGATATAATGTTTACTCTGAGTAAATATGTTATTTTTTATGCAAAATATATGACATTTGTATTCAAAATATTCCTGGTCTTACAAGGAATCCAGCAATGTCAATTATATTATCCTAACTTTAGTTTGAGGTATTATTTATTACTAAAAAGGTAAATATTCTGGTTTTCCCACACATCTGGTAGGGACGGTTGGTGGGGGGTGGGGGGGAGGGAGGGACCGACCGACCATCTGTTACCGTGTGAAGAATATTTTTTTTTTTTATTAACTGAAGATATTTGTTTTAGCTCATAAAATTCATACAAATTACCCGGTCAGAATATAATTTACATTGCTGGAATTCTTATAATTTGGTGATCATTTTGAATATAAACATCATAGATTTTGCATTAGACATACAAATTTTAGATATAATGTTTACTCTGAGTAAATATGTTATTTTTTGTGCAAAATATATGACATTTGTATTCAAAATATTCCTGGTCTTACAAGGAATCCAGCAATGTCAATTATATTATCCTCACTTTAGTTTGAGGTATTATTTATTACTAAAAAGGTAAATATTCTGGTTTTCCCACACATCTGGTAGGGAGGGTTGGTGGGGGGTGGGGGGGAGGGAGGGACCGACCGACCATCTGTTACCGTGTGAAGAATATTTTTTTTTTTATTAACTGAAGATATTTGTTTTAGCTCATAAAATTCATACAAATTACCCGGTCAGAATATAATTTACATTGCTGGAATTCTTACAATTTGATGATCATTTTGAATATAAACATCATAGATTTTGCATTAGACATACAAATTTTAGATATAATGTTTACTCTGAGTAAATATGTTATCTTTTGTGCAAAATATATGACATTTATATTCAAAATATTCCTGGTCTTACAAGGAATCCAGCAATGTCAATTATATTATCCTAACTTTAATCTGAGGTATTATTTAATACAAAATGTTAAAATTTAGTTTTTTCACCCAACATCTCTTGAAGGGAGGATTGGTGGGGGGTGGGGGGGGATGGTTGGGACGGACCACGCGGTTGGAAGAGGGGGGAGGCAAGGTGGGGTACTTTGATTGACAGATAGTGTCTTGAAGAATATTTTTTTTTTTATTAACTGAAGATATTTGTTTTAGCTCATAAAATTCATACAAATTACCCGGCCAGAATATAATTTACATTGCTGGAATTCTTACAATTTGGTGATCATTTTGAATATAAACATCATAGATTTTGCATTAGACATACAAATTTTAGATATAATGTTTACTCTGAGTAAATATGTTATCTTTTGTGCAAAATATATGACATTTATATTCAAAATATTCCTGGTCTTACAAGGAATCCAGCAATGTCAATTGTATGATCCTAACTTTCGTTTGAGGTATTATTTATTAAAATTTAGTGGTTTTCCCCCCAAAATTTCTCAGAGAGGGAAGAGCCAGCAGTGTAGTGTGAGAAGAGGGGGAGGGAGTTGAGTCCATTATTTGAATGGACATTAACTTGGCGACTGTATTTCTCTATTTCTCTTAAAGTATTAATTGTGTGCATGTACCATCATAAAATTAAGATGTTATTTTTACTAGAACATAGGTATTGTGTCGGAAAAAGTGGAGTTTGGGGGTCGGGCCAGTTTCTATTGGAATTAATCGCATATGTTCTGTTGTTCACTTAGCGCTGTTTTCACTTAACACGGTACCCTGTGGGTTTTATTGACCGCATTAAGCGGGGTACTACTGTATACTGTACAAGTACTTTCACACTTACTGAATTTATGTCTTTTCACTGCTTTAATGGTACAGTAATATACAGTAACAGTGATATCCCCATTAGCCGGAACAATTGGTGCAGAGCACTTCCGGGGATGAGAGATTTCCGGCTAACCAGACGACTTTCTCAAACCCGGAAAAATTCCTTATCCCCGGAATCTTTTCCGGTTACTGTACTTGGAAAAGTTTCCGAGTGTCTAAACTAGACATCTTGCACACACAGACACTAGTCCACTTCCCCAGAATGTTTCTGGGTGCTGGGGATGTTTTCCTTGAGTCTAAACTACCGGAGTCCGTAAATGCAGTTCTAATTAAGCTAGAAACTCCATTTCTTTACTATGATAATCAAGAATAGTTTATCTAAAAGTTTGATAAAATTAATATACAGTGGTCCCTCGATTAACGAATGGTTCAATTAATGAAATTTCGGTTAACGAATTAGCTCCCATAAGGATTTTCAGTTACATTAACGAACAAAACTTCGATTGAAAGCCTTAGGAGAAACACACTTTGTTATGTGCATCAGCTGATCAGCTAGTCCTCCAATACAGTAATCGGTTCTATGTTTACATTCGTTTCCAGTGGAGTAAATATCAAGAAAGTTGTGTTCTTGAATATTTTTGCATTTTTTATATTAAAATTATTGGTCAATCTAAAATTTAGCCATTGAAGCTCTGTCTCCATAAAGTTTTTCAACTAATATTTTTGGCTAGATATATGTAACTTTATTCATTGTAAAGGCCTGGGAATTAGGGATAGAAATCCTTTACCAGACTAATCAGGTTCTTAATAAAGGAAAGTCAAGGACCATGGTTTTCTGAGGAATAGCAAACAACCGTTTGAGATTGACATCTCTTTACTATAAAAAATATAACACAAAACTCTGACACCACTCAACAAACATCAAATAATAATTACGGGAGTCAAACAATTAAGGAAGTCAACAGTTAATGGAATCAAACAATTAATGGAAGCAAACAATTAAAGGGAGCAAACAATTAATGGGAATCAAACAATGAACAGATATTTGCTACGGCAGTGGCCCTGGGGGAAGGTTCTGGAACACGATGATCCACACTCAGGGTAGGGAAGCGTCCATTCAACTCCACACTCGAGCGACAGCCGACGCAACACCAGGGCACAGACAGTGGAGAGGAGCTGGCAGTCGTGGCAGCTGCGGTAGTGGTTGATGTCCAGAGAAATGACAGTCGATAGGTGAAGGTCTGGGAAAACAGCCCATGAGTCCAGGACCTATGATGAGATCACAGCCAGAATTTGACGAACAGCGGGGTAGCTAGATAGTGACTATGGCGGCTGGGGTGAATCTGCCGGTGACACAGGTAGCCGCTGCCGTTCTCACCTCTGTCCAACCTCCCCCAAGTGTTGGTCGCACCAGCAAACGAGAGAGTTAGCAGCGGTAACGAGCAGGAAGATCGTTTCCGCCCTTACACAGCTTCCCCAACAAAAATCTACTGTAAGGTAGATTAAAACTTAAGATTAGTACACAAAGCATAATCATCTTACAACAAATGCTTAAATACACATTGCACAATAAAGAAGGGTCTCATAAAAGAATAGGCGGTAACTTGATGTCCAAAACTTAAGGCCGTATCAAGGAACTGCACATGGGGTCCACTTCAGTCCAGGTTTAAGTTTGGGCCTATTTCCAGTCGTAGAGGATTCTTCTATCTCGTCAGGTGTTGTCAGCAACTGGCAACCGAGATCATCAGAGTCTGGCGCCCGAACTTCACAGGAGCTCTTGCAGGGTAGTGTCTCGACTAACTCCAGCTTGGGGACGTCGTCAAGGATACGAGCAATGTGGGTCCTGCAATTATATTGCCTTAACAGATTAGCTTGATGTAATTTAGGCTTCTTAGAGGAAGGGGGGTGAGAATCGTCCAACAAAATCTATGACTACCCGAGAACATGGTTCTACAATGACGGGTAAGGGTTTAAGTGGAACATGACGGACTCTACTCTTAGCGGACATACGTGGGCACTGATCACAGCTTCTACTAAAAGCTCTAATATCCGCCCCCATACCTGGCCAGTAAAACTGATCAGCAACCTTCCTATAAGTTTTCCTACGAGAACAGTGACTTGCTAGAGGGCTCTTATGAGCTACAGAGAGAATGTTACTACGACAAACATCAGGGACAACAAGAAAAAACCGACCTACTTTAGCTGGTTGCTTGGATGACACACAAGACCTGTGTAACACCCCATTAATAGAAACAAACTTATAAACCGACCCATCTCTCACCTGATCCTCCTCCCCGGAAGTCACCTTCTCCCTTACCCGCTTCAGAGTGGCACACGAGTCTTGAAGCTTGGCGAATTCCTTGGGCGTCACAGTCAGTGGCAACAAATTCGGCAGAATCAGGGGATGCGGTCGTTTCACCTTCGCCGTCCGTGTCTCTACAGCTTGGACCTTGGCTGCAGGCGTGGCGGCGTCGGCAGGTGGCGAGTCATCTTCGTCAGCAGGTGGCGTGGGGACTGGTGCTGGTGGCTAGGAGACTGGTGCTGGTGCCGAGGAGAGTTTTAATGGTTCCGGGTCGTTAGGGTCACGAACACCGGGCACATTACCAATGAGGACACTAGCAAATTTAATGGGAGCTCTTACCACATTAGACCAAACAGTGAAATAGGGGCAACGCAGGTAGCATCTAACAACAGGGAACTGGTCAACACGACCTAAATAATCGGCAACACTAACCTTCGGGCAGCTGGAGATGTCAGCGTCAGGCAGGGCTTCCTCAGAGACAATAATGCATGAGCAACCAGTGTCCCTGATGAAAGTAGATACACTAGACCCATTTATTGTTCCACTGACACATAACGGGGGCAGCTCCTGTCTTTCAAACAGAATCCGACCTTGTTGCTGGGCTGATGAGTGTCAGCAGTCTTGCAGGCGAGGGGATTCCTGGGACAGCGAGAACGAATGTGCCATTCTCCTCACTTGTGACACCGCACGGTTGGTAAACTATTCCTGTGTACTCCTGTGGATGGTTCCTCAGAGGACGGAGGCTTTGCAATCTTCACTACAGGAGGGGAAGACTTGGGGTAGGCGTTGCGAGCAGGCGCCCAGTTATCGGCAAGACGAACAGCTTCTCCTAGCGTTGCTGGCTGGTGTTCTTTGATAAAAATTCTCAAGTCTGGAGGAAGAGAAGACAAAAACTGATTTAATATCATGAAGTTAGAGAGAGACTCAAAGGTTTCTTCAACCTCTGATGCCTCTTGCCATTGTTGAAACAAACCACCCAGGTGAATCGAAAACTGCTAGTACGTTTCTCCTGCTCTAATCTTCGTTCTGCGGAAATCAACATGATAACCGTCAGAAGTCTTGTTAAATCCTCGCAAGAGAGCTTGCTTCAACAAGAAGTAATCTCTGGTGATTTCGGCAGACAGGGACATGTAAATCTCTACCGGCTTACCACTCAGTAGGCTACCCAACCTTACAGCATAGCTATCTGGGTCTACACCAAGCAGCTCAGCTACCCGTTCAAACCTAACAAGGTAGGAGGCGATGTCTTCTCCTTCACAGTACACAGGCAAGCTGGGATTTACTACATTGTCTTGTATACGGCCAGAGGATTCTGGTCTACTTGAAGCATTAATCCTAGCTAGTTCTAGGTCCTTTTCTGCCTGCATCTTAGCTAATTCGAACTCTCTTTCTCTCTGACGTTCCTCCAACTCCCTCTTTTTCTGAAGTTCCTCTCTCGCTTTCTGACGTTCCTCTCTCTCGGCATTCTGTTGGTTGACCACGCACTGACCAACTTCAGTACCTGTCAGACCCAGGGCCACCGCTTGACCTTTCAACTCCTCAAATTTATACATAATGATCCGAAAGGCCAGGGGTAAAAAGAAAAATACACAACTTACCCCACAAATAGCCAAAGGTAACTCACCTAGTGGCTCAATCAGATCAATTAATGATTTGATCTGACTGGAGGGAACCTTGTTCCGCACCCAGCCCAGCTGAATCACTCCCAGGGTAAAGAAACTGCACCAGGTGAAACAACAACAAAAATGCTATGACAGCATCCACAGTGCACCCCAACCAACAATAATTAACTTCCCCAAGTACAAGGGAGAGCAACAAAATTAGTACACAGAAGGAAGGGATAACCACTGAACAACACTTATTTCCGGGCCACAGACAGTAAGTGGTGCGCTCACGGCGACTTACAACAACACCGGAACGAATGTTAAACCTCGGAAACCAAAGGTCAGAAACAATCCTGGGAATTAGGGATAGAAATCCCTTACCAGACTAATCAGGTTCTTAATAAAGGAAAGTCAAGGACCATGGTTTTCTGAGGAATAGCAAACAACCGTTTGAGATTGACATCTCTTTACAATAAAAAATATAACACAAAACTCTGACACCACTCAACAAACATCAAATAATAATTACGGGAGTCAAACAATTAAGGAAGTCAACAGTTAATGGAATCAAACAATTAATGGAAGCAAACAATTAAAAGGAGCAAACAATTAATGGGAGTCAGCAATTAATAGAATCAAACAATTAATGGGAGTCAACAACTGATAGAATCAAACAATGAACAGATATTTCCTACAACAGTGGCCCTGGGGGAAGGTTCTGGAACACGATGATCCACACTCAGGGTAGGGAAACGTCCATTCAACTCCACGCTCGAGCAACAGCGGACGCAACACCAGGGCACAGACAGTGGAGAGGAGCTGGCGGTCGTGGCAGCAGCGGTAGTGGTTGATGTCCAGAGAAATGACAGTCGATAGGTGAAGGTCTGGGGACACAGCCCACGAGTTCAGGACCTATGATGAGATCACAGCCAGAATTTGACGAACAGCGGGGTAGCTAGATAGTGACCGTATGGCAGCTGGGGTGAATCTGCCGGTGACACAGGTAGCCGCTGCCGTTCTCACCTCTGTCCAACCTCCCCCAAGTGTTGGTCGCACCAGCAAACGAGGGAGTTAGCAGCGGTAACGAGCAGGAAGATCGTTTCCGCCCTTACATTCATTTATTTTTA
This sequence comes from Homarus americanus, assembly GCF_018991925.1. Classification (NCBI taxonomy): domain Eukaryota; kingdom Metazoa; phylum Arthropoda; class Malacostraca; order Decapoda; family Nephropidae; genus Homarus; species Homarus americanus. The sequence continues at coordinate 16,259,629 of NW_024716703.1, read as the reverse complement.
CTCACATGCACACACTGTCCTAAAGGCAAAGTTGTACTGTACATGTACTCAAAATAATGAACAAAATGATTCCTAAGATTTTTGTCTAGTGCAAACTGTAGCGTGTTTATATTCAAATTAATCACGATCTTATAAGAATTCCAGCAATGTAAATTATATTCTCCCCGGTCACTTCTGTGACATTTTATAAGCAAAAAACAAAAACTCAATCTAAAGAACATAAATAAACAAATAAATACTGTACTTCACTAGACTTTCAACCCAACTGTCAAACATGTCACTGTCACCCCAGCCAGGGTTTGGTGGTTATACACTAGGCTTGGGGTGGTTTTTATCTTATATAATATCACAGACTAAAGTTAGGAGAATATAATTTGCATTGCTAGAATCCTTGCAAGACAACGATTAATTTGAATATAAGCGTCATATATTTTGCACAAAAGATAAAAAATTTAGTACATTAGCTTTGTACAGTTTAATGTAAAAAAATTTCAACTGTATTTTTGAGTAGATTTACATAAATTTATTCATTTATTTTTATTCGTTTACATGCACACACCATACTAAAAGAAACGTAAAATAAAAAAATGAGCTAAGTCCAAACCTGTACTGTACATGTATTAAATGATTACGGTACTAAAATTTTTATATCTAGTGCAAATTATAGCTTGTTTATATTCAAATTAATCACTATCTTACAAGAATCCCAGCAATGTAAATTATATTCTCCCAGGTCATTTCAGTGGCATTTTATAAGAGAAAAGCTTAGTCACTCTTAAGGACTGATAAATAAACAAGCATTAGACCTTGGGCGGCAACTGTCAAACATATCACCTCACCTCACCTCCCCCTCCCTCTCCTCCATCTGCTCAGCCAGGGTTTTTGGCTTACAGTTTTTATCGTATAAAATATCACAGACTAAAGTTAGGAGAATATAATTTATTGCTGGAATCCTTGCAGGACTGAATAATTTGAATATAAATGTCATATATTTTGCACAAGAGATAAAAATTAATCACCATCTGGTGAAGATTGTGAAAAGCCAACGTTGTTTACTCAGTCAGAATTGAATGATCTGGTCAGAGATCTAAATTTGCCAAAACAGTCTGCTGAATTGTTAGCTTCCAGGCTTCAAGAGAAACGACTCTTAAAACCTGGCACGAGTGTCTCCTTTTATCGCAACAGAGAAGAGCAACTGCGGAAGTACTTTCATTCATATGACCAGCTTGTTTTTTGTAATGATGTAGAAGGACTTCTTCTCTCCATGGGACTACCAGCATATGATAGTAAGGATTGGAGACTTTTTATTGACAGTTCTAAAAGGAGCTTGAAATGTGTTCTTCTTCATAACGGAAACAAGTATGGTTCAATTCCAATCGGACATTCTGTACAAATTAAAGAAGAGTATGAAAACATTAAGACTGTTCTAGAGAGGTTGCAATACCATGCTCATGAATGGTTAATTTGTGTGGACTTGAAAATGGTAAACTTTCTATTGGGCCAGCAAGGAGGGTACACAAAATACCCCGTTTTCTGTGCTACTGGGACAGCAGGGCTACAGCAGACCATTGGGTGAAAAAGAATTGGCCACCAAGACATAGTTTGACGCCTGGTGACAAGAATATCATTAACGATCCTCTGGTTGACAGGAAAAACATTGTCCTTCCTCCTCTGCACATAAAACTTGGTATCATGAAGCAATTCGTCAAGGCTCTTGATCATAGTGGAGAGTGTTTCAGATATATATGCTCAACCTTTCCAAGTCTTAGCGACGAGAAGAAAAAGGCAGGGATTTTTGATGGACCTCAAATAAGAACACTACTCAGAGATCCACACTTCCTTGCAACAATGACTGAGGCACAGGCAAGAACTTGGAATGCTTTCTCTAATGTGGTGCGGAACTTCTTAGGGAACAAGAAAGCGGACAACTATCAAGAAATTGTGGAAGAGCTGCTCTTGAGTTTACAAGCACTTGGATGCAGAATGAGTATCAAGGTTCACTACTTACACAGTCACTTGGACGAGTTTCCAGAAAATCTGGGAGAAGTGAGCGAGGAGCAAGGGGAGCGCTTTCATCAAGACATTAAAGTAATGGAAGAACGTTACCAAGGTCGATGGGACTCGAACATGATGGCGGACTACTGCTGGAGTTTGATGAGAGACATTCCAGAAGCTGTACATAAGAGATCGGCCAAAAAGAGGAAGTTTATGTAACTGTAACTTGATCTTAATACTTGCACTATTTCTACTGTACATTAATTGTTTTTTTTCACCCTTCAGTGTTACATTTAAATATTATATGTGCATTAACTTTCCAATTTGATATTAAAAATTTTTGGTTATAGAAAAATACAAATTATAATGCTGAAAAAATTTATGTATACATGTTTAAACCGTCAATTTTGATCCAAAAGTTTACGTTTCCCAGCAAAAGTGCAATATGGTATATCTCAAAAACCTGATGTGATAGACAAAAACCAAAGTCATATTTGGATTCTGCACCCCAAATTTACTTAAAATACGTTTAAAAACCTTGTGCCAGAAAAATTGTGTTGACCGGTGTTATTTATTACTTTCACTGTACTGTATCCATTCCTCATTATTTATTACTTTTACTGTACTGTGTTTCATTGTAGATTTTTTATTTATTTATTTTATTTTTTTATATACATCTATGTCGGACTTACTACCATTCGGACTTACGTCCTAGATTTCGGTCCCTAACCTCGTCGTAAGTCGGGGAGCAGCTGTACAGTTGTACCCCACTTAACGCGGTCAATTGAACCCAGAGGGTCCCGCGTTAAGTGAAATCCGCGTTAAGTGAACAACAGAACATATGGGATTAATTCCAATAGAAACCGGCCCGACCCCCAAACTCCACTTTTTGAAGGCACATACCTATGTTGTAGTAAAAATAACATCTTAATTTTATGATGGTACATGCACACAATTAATACTTAAGAGAAATAGAGAAATACAGTCGCCAAGTTAATGTCCATTCAAATAATGGACTCAACTCCCTCCCCCTCTCACACTACACAGCCGGCTAACAGATGGTCGGTCGGTCCCTCCCTCCCCCCCCCACCCCCCACCAACCGTCCCAAGGAGATGTGTGGGATAACCTCAAACTAAAGTTAGGAAAATATAATTGACATTGCTGGATTCCTTGTAAGACCAGGAATATTTTGAATATAAATGTCATATATTTTGCACAAAAGATAACATAGTTACCTAGAGAAAAAATTTTATCTAAAAATTGTAAGTTTAAAGCAAAATATATGATGTTTATATTCAAAATGATCACCAAATTATAAGAATTCCAGCAATGTAAATTATATTCTGACCGGGTAATTTGTATTAATTTTATGAGCTAAAACAAATATCTTCAGTTAATAAAAAAAAAATAATCTTCACGACACTATCTGTCAATCAAAGTACCCCACCTTGCCTCCCCCCCTCTTCCAACCGCGCGGTCAGTCCCAACCCCACCCCCCACCAATCCTCCCTTCCAGGGTTTTTAACATTTAGTATTAAATAATACCTCAGATTAAAGTTAGGATAATATAATTGACATTGCTGGATTCCTTGTAAGACCAGGAATATTTTGAATATAAATGTCATATATTTTGCACAAAAGATACCATAGTTACCTCGAGAAAAATTTTTATCTAAAAATTGTAAGTTTAAAGCAAAATATATGATGTTTATATTAAAAATGATCACCAAATTATAAGAATTCCAGCAATGTAAATTATATTCTGGCCTGGTAATTTGTATGAATTTTATGAGCTAAAACAAATATCTTCAGTTAATAAAAAAAAATAATAATTCTTCACAGGGTAACAGATGGTCAGTCGGTCCCTCCCTCCCCCCCACCCCCCACCAACCGTCCCAAGGAGATGTGTGGGATAACCACTAAATTTTAATAAATAATACCTCAAACTAAAGTTAGGATAATATAATTGACATTGCTGGATTCTTTGTAAGACCAGGAATATTTTGAATATAAATGTCATATATTTTGCACAAAAGATACCATAGTTACCTAGAGAAAAATTTTTATCTAAAAATTGTAAGTTTAAAGCAAAATATATGATGTTTATATTCAAAATGATCACCAAATTATAAGAATTCCAGCAATGTAAATTATATTCTGGCCTGGTAATTTGTATGAATTTTATGAGCTAAAACAGGCAGTCAGGCAGGGTGGCGGGTGGGGCAAATCTAAAAATAGCGTCTCGGACACTCACCGCGTATATGTGGAAAAAATCCGCGTTAAGTGAAAGTTCAGCTTTGGCAAGGCACCGCGTATATGCGAAAACGCGTTAAGTGAAACCACGTTAGGCGGGGTAAAACTGTATATACATACAGTAATACCCCAATTTACGTGATCAATTGAACCCGCGGAGTAGCATACCGTATATCTCGGCTTATAAGACGGAATTTGAACATTAAAAAAATCTGCCCAAAGTCAGGGGGTCGTCTTAATCACCAAGTATAAAATTCTTACCTCTTAAATATTGTGGTTTAGTGTGTCAAGAGTGGTGATGGAAACATCGTAAGCCACTCACATGGTCCTACCACTAATTATTTTATACTGAAACTTACGTTTGGCAAGCTGGATTCAAATTAAGATTACCGGTATATTAAAATAATAAAAATGTATTATAAACCTGTCTAACATACCGTAAAAGAACATTATACCCCTGTAATAAACACAGCTATCATCACACACCCCTCCCCACGCCCCCCCTATTTGCCAGTGAGGAGACAAGAAAGGGAAAGTGACCGCGAGATTGGGCTATTTATAGCCGTGGAGGTGGTCAGTAATGCATATCGGTATATTTACTGATAATAATACTTATCTCCTATAAATAATTAATTTAAATTTTATTTTTTTACAAGGAATATTCAGTAAATGACTGCATTAATTCTTGAAACTACCGACAGTTAAATACAGACGCTTAAGTGACGTCACTAGTGTTTACATTTGATGCCATTACTTGAAGTGAATTGGCCTTATTTTAAGTAACTAACCATAAATAAATACAAAAAGTAAAAAAAAGATCAAAAGTGAGAAATAATATACTGTATGTATGTTGTGTTGTCAAAGTTAGAGGAACAATTGAAACTGCAATTGTGTGTAAATGAGGCAGAAAGTCAGGTCAGCGCTGAACCTGGGACTTGGTCACAATTTTCGTGATGCCATATGGCAGCAGGGTCTACCATTAGACAACACATTATGCTTCCAATATCTTCCCAGGTGGTAGTATCTACCTGTTTGGTAGCTGCCTACTACCTACACAATTTTTAGTAATATTACTTTGATACATGATAAATTAGACACACAATGAAAATAAACATCAAGTTTAATTACCAAGATGCTTCCCATTGGCAGCTGTAAGAAGAGGGGGAGATGGGCTATTTTTATCCCATCTTTGTGTCTGAAGTGGCCAGTAATACCATATATTTACTGATCATAATACTTATCTCCTATAAATAATTAATTTAAAATTTATTTTTCACATAGAATATTCAGTAAATGACTTTTAAATAAATAAACAAATAATTCGGTAAATCTATTTCAAGGAAATGGAAAATAAGCAAACAAATGTTATTTACCATGACCCTTCCCTCTGGCTCAGGGTGAGATGGAGGGGAGATAAAGAAGGCTATTTATAGCCCGTCTTTGTGTCTGAAGTGACCAGTACCCTAATGCACCATAAATAATTCATTTAACATTTATTTTTTGTATATATATATATATATATATATATATATATATATATATATATATATATATATATATATATATATATATATATATATATATATATATATATATATATATATATATATATATATATATATATATATATACTATATATATATATATATATATATATATATATATATATATAATCAACGAACTCACCAGCAAGGAATCTAGACTCTGTTATTTTACACAAAGCCTGTTCAACGAGCTGATGGCGCTGCGGAACCTCAATGGGAAACTGCCCGTGCTCTCTTTATGTGGTGTCAGTAGCATTTTACCGAATCCAGCTGGTATGAAACGTGGAGGTGTGGCTTACAGTATATACTTCATTTTAGTCCATAACACGCCGACTTTGAATATAATCAAGACTCACCAGCAAGGAATTCCAACCTCAACCTAGTGGGTGTGACTAGGAACGCCATCGCCAGGCCACAAGGACACTAAAAAGTAGTTCTCAGGGATTTCCGTTATATTTCACACAAAAAGCCTGTTCAATGAAAGCTGATGGCGCCGTGAACCTCAATGTGGGAAACTGCCCCGCGCTCTTATGTGGTGTCAGTAGCATTTTACCGAATCCAGCTGGTATGAAACGCGAGGTACATATATATATCATTCTTTAGTTCATATAACACGACTTTGAACATATAATCAATCTACTCCTCACCAGCAAGGAATCAACCTCGACCTACTGGGTGTGACTAGGGAACGCCATCGGCCAGGGCCATGCAAGGACACCAAAAGGTGTTCTAGACCTGTTATTTCTGGCTACTGAAAGCCTGTTCAACGAGCCGATGGTGCCGCGGAACCTCAATGTGGGAAACTGCCCGTGGCTCTTATGTGGTGTCAGTAGCATTTACCGAATCCAGCTGGTATGAAACGCGAGGTATATATATATTTATTTTTAGTCCATAACACGCCGGACTTTGGACCATTAAGGTTCAAATCGCACCTCACCAGCAAGGAATCGAACCCCTCGACCTACTGTGTGACTAGGAACGCTATCGGGTTAGCCACAAGGACACTAAAGCAGTTCTAGACTCTGTTATAGAGCCATTATGTGCCCGTTCAATCTAGCTGATGGCGCCGTGAACTTCAATGGGAAACTGCCCGTGCTCTTATGTGGTGTCAGTAGTATTTTACCTAATCCAGCTGGCAGCGAAACGCGAGGTAACATATATATATACTTATTTTAGTCCATATAACACGCGACTTTGGAACATATAATCAACGGTAATCACCAGCAAGGAATCAACCTCAACCTAGTGTGGTGTGACTAGGAAACGCTTATCGGTTATAGGCCACAAGGACACCAAAAGCAAATTTTGACCCCCTGTTATATTTCACACAAAGCCTGTTCAACGAGCTGATGGCGCCAGTGAACTCAATGGAAACTGCTCCGTTTCAGTGCAAAATGCGTCAGTAGCATCATTTTAATCCAGCTGGTATGAAACGCGAGGTACATATATATACTCTTCCATTTTAGTTCATATAACACGGATTTTGAACATATAATCAATCACCTCACCAGCAAGGAATCGAACCTCACCTACTGGGTGTGACTAGGAACGCCATCGCCAGGCCACAAGGACACTAAAAAGCAGTTCTAGACCTGTTATATTTCACACAAAGCCCGGTTCAACGAGCTGATGGTGCCGTGGAACCTCAATGGGAAACTGCCCGTGCCTCTCTTATGGTGTCAGTAGCATTTTACCTAACTAGCTGTATGAAACGCGAGGTACATATGGCAGCATATACTCATTTTTAGTCCATATATACATGACTTTGAACATATAATCAACGACCACCAGCATGAAATCCAACCCCACCTTACCGGGTGCGACTAGGAACGCCATACATCGGCTAGGCCACGGCGACACTAAAAGCAGTTCTAGACTCTGTTATATTTCACACAGCCTGTTCAACGAGCTCGATGGCCAGAACCTCAATGGGAAACTGCCTGCGTTTCTTATGTGGTGTCAGTAGCATTTTACCAATCCAGCTGGTATGTTCCAGGTACATATATATACTATTTAGTCCATATAACACGCGGACTTTGAACATATAATCAAATCACCTCACCAGCAAGGAATCGAACCCTCGACCTACTGGGTGGGACTAGGGAACGCTTACCGGCTAGCCCACAAGGACACAAAAGCAGTTCTAGACTCTGTTATATTTCACACAAAGCCTGTTCATCGAGCTGATGGCGCCATGAACCTCATTGGGAAACTGCCCGTGCCTCGTATGTGGTGTCAGTAGCATTTTACCGAATCCAGCCGGTATGAAACGCGAGGCACATATATATACTCTATTTAGTCCATATAACACGCGGACTTTGAACATATAATCAACGACCTCACCAGCAAGGACTCGAACCCTCGACCTACTGGGTGTGACTAGGGATCGCTTACCGGCTAGGCCACAAGGACACTAAAAGCAGTTCTAGACTCTGTTATATTTCACACAAAGCCTGTTCATCGAGCTGACGGCGCCGTGAACCTCATTGGGAAACTGCCCGTGCCTCTTATGTGGTGTCAGTAGCATTTTACCGAATCCAGCTGGTATGAAACGCGAGGTACATATATATACTTAATTTTTAGTCCATATAACACACGGACTTTGAACATATAATCAACGACCTCACCAGCAAGGAATCGAACCCTCGACCTACTGGGTGGGACTAGGGAACGCTTACCGGTTAGGCCACAAGGACACTAAAAGCAGTTCTAGACTCTGTTATATTTCACACAAAGCCTGTTCATCAAGCTGATGGCGCCGTGAACCTCATTGGGAAACTGCCCGTGCCTCTTATGTGGTGTCAGTAGCATTTTACCGAATCCAGCTGGTATGAAACGCGAGGTACATATATATACTTCATTTTTAGTCCATATAACACGCGGACTTTGAACATATAATCCACGACCTCACCAGCAGGGAATCGAACCCTCGACCTACTGGGTGGGACTAGGGAACGCTTACCGGCTAGACCACAAGGACACTAAAAGCAGTTCTAGACTCTGTTATATTTCACACAAAGCCTGTTCATCGAGCTGATGGCGCCGTGAACCTCATTGCTAAACTGCCCGTGCCTCTTCTATGGTGTCAGTAGCATTTACCGAATTCAGTAGAATGCGAATTATTTTTAGTTGAGTTGACAGTATTACCGAATCCAGCTGGTATGATTATATGTTCAAAGTCCGCTGATATATGGACTAAAATGAAGTATATATATGTACCTCGCTTCATACCAGCTGGATTCGCAAATGCTACTGACACCACATAAGAGGAACGGGCAGTTTCATTGAGGTTCACGGCGCCCATCAGCTCGTTGAACAGGCTTTGTGTGAAATATAACAGAGTCTAGAACTGCTTTAGTGTCCTTGTGGCCTAGCCGGTAAGCTTCCCTAGTCACACCCAGTAGGTCGAGGGTTCGATTCGCTGGTGAGGTCGTTGATTATATGTTCAAAGTCCGCAGTATATGGACTAAATGAAGTATATATATGTACCGCGTTTATATATATATAATATTAAGTCAATGCGCCGGTTAACGTCCTAGATACGTTCTTGGAAACGTGACGTTAATCCAAAATGGACGCTGTCCGATCATCACATAAACTTTTTATTGATACTACGCAGGTGTGGAATACTATATACGCATATTAAGGTTAATTTTTGTTTAAATCACGCACCACGTGATGCAGGTGGACACTTTATCTCAGCAAAATACATTATATGACGCTATATTAAAAAATTATTCACTGTTTTATAAGGATTCCAGCAACGCCGCAGCAGATGGGAAGAGAGAGGTAACGAGCGAGGGGCGGGGGAGGAGGTAGTATTGCTTCAACAGTTGGCGCGAAAATAGGTCTAATATATATAAGTTCTTAGGTGACTAAGCTTCTCTCTTATAAAAAGCCAGTGAAATGACCTGGGTGAATATAATTAACATAGCTGGAATTCTTGTAACATACTGATTAATTTGAATATAAACATGCTATAATTTGCACTAGACAAAACAATTTTAGTACCGTAATTAATTTAGTACATGTACACTCCAGCTTTGCACTGAGGTCATTTATTTCTATTATGTTTCTTTTAGTATGGTGTGTGCATGTAAATGGATGAAAATAAATGAAGAAATCTCTGTAAATCTACCCAAAAATACAGTTGAAAAACTTTTTTATAAAATGTACTACAGTACTGTACACTAATGTACAAAAAATTTTATCTCTTGAGCAAAATATATGACGTTTATATTCAAATTATTGGCTGTCTTGCAAGGATTCCAGCAATGCAAATTATATTATCCTAACTTTAGTCTGAGATATTATATAAGATAAAAACTGTAAGCCTAAAAGCCTGGCTGGGGGGGGAGGGGGGGGTGGACGGAGCCAGCCACGCCACCCAGCGAGGGGTTGCGGGAGGGGGTGGGGGGTTGAGGTGATAAGTTTGAGGCGAAGGTCTCTGTGTTTATTTAACAGTCCCACTGAGTTTCTCTCATTTTAAAATGCCAGTGATATGACCTACGAGAATATAATTAACATAGCTGGGATTCTTGTAAGATACTGATTTATTTGAATACAGTGACACCTCGTTTAACGAAATTTCAGTTAACGAACTGCCTTCCATAAGAATCTTCAATTCGGTTAACGAATTTCTTACGAACCGACCTCAACATGATTTCGCTTGCACTGGCCGGGCAACCAGCTTTAGTATCAGTCCGCCAATACATTAATCAGTTCTAGGGCTTAAATTCCTTACTGTTTTAGTAAATATCAAGAAGTTTATACTATTCAATAATTTTAAGTTTAATATTAACTTTTTTAGTCATTTTAACAATTATTGAACATAATTGAAGGTAAAGAAACTAGTTTCTGGCGTGCCATCTAGCCTGTTAACACACCAGACAGGCGTTAGTCTCTCTCTGTTTTCAGTGGAGGTAACATCTTGCTTGAGACTCTTCAACTAAACGCTTTTTTCTGTGTTTCCAAGCAAATTATTGGTCAATTTGAAATATATTTTACATATTGACAATATATAATGCAGTGCAGTGTTGATTTAAAGAAAATAATCTTGAAATACACCAAGAGAACTAAAATTTTATAGGTGAAATGGTGCCATGGGGTGACTTCTCTTCCACCCCAATGCCTTCTCTTCTTCCTTCTCCTCCACCCCCATTCTAATTCCCCTCCACCCCCATTCTAATTCCCATCATCATCATCATCATCCAGGAGCCTTCTACATACACACCTCAAAGTAAGTGAACTTTTCTACCATTTTTGTGGAATTTAGGAAATTTTCGGTGAGCTGGAACCAATTACCCAAAAACCCATTGAAACAATGGTTTCGGTTAACGAACTTTTTGGTTAACGAACGACCTTCTGGAACGGATTGAGTTCGTTAACCGAGGGGTCACTGTATAAACATGTTGTAATTCGCACTAGAAATAACAATTTTAGTACTGTAATCAAATTAATACATGTGCACTCCAGCTTTGCACTAAGGTCATTTATTTCTTTTATGTTTCTTTTAGTATGGTGTGTGCATGTAAATGGATGAAAATAAATGGAGAAATTTATGTAGATCTACCCAAAAATACAGTTGAAAAACTTTTTATAAAATGTACTACAGTATTTTACACTAATGTACTACATTTTTATATCTTGAGCAAAATATATGACGCTTATATTTAAATTAATCTCTGTCTTGCAAGGATTTCAGCAATGCAAATTATATTATCCTCACTTTAGTCCGAGATATTATATAAAATAAACATAAAGAAATCACCACTCTTTTGTCTGGGAACACAGGGAGGGAGGTAGCCAACCGAGCGTGAGGTGAGGTGACAGTGTCTTTATTTATTTGAGATAAGATTTGACAGTTGGCGCTGAAGGCCTGGGTGTTTATTTATCATTACTTAAGAGTGACTAAGCTCTTCTCATAATTTGCCACCCAAACGACCTGGGTGAATATAACTTACATAGCTTGGATTCTTGTAAGATAGTAATTTATTTGAATACCTGTATAAACAAGCTATACAGGTATTTGCAATAGACATAACAATTTTAGTACTGTAATCATTTAATACATGTACAATACAGGTTTGCACTTAGGTCCATTGTTAACCGAGGGACCACTGTATTGCAGTGAACATTTTACGATCATTTAGAACCACTAAATATACATATATAATGTTATGGTAAATATCATAAACACACATAGGAATGGCTAGGTTTATTACAAAGTGATGAAAAGGGTACGCTTAATACTGTAGTCCACAAAACATGTAGCTATGCTTTTTTTATTTGGTCCCCTGTAATACGAGTCCGTTTTCTCTCACATCAGGACGCCTGAGTCCTCCATTTTCTCTCTTAATCTTAGAGTGCACCAGAAACTTTACTATTTTTAGTAATGCCACAGAATTTGAAATTGCAACCCCAATTGCAACTGGGGTTGCAATTGTTGAGGCAGCTAGATATGTCTGATTACAGCAAATGTGTTATTGTCAATTTGTAGGTGAAAGATTTTATCCTCAATAGATGTAGGTTAACATTTCACCTGTAGGCAAATGCTTAAAAAAAGCCTAAGTAAGGAATCATATTCCTTTAGCACATAATATCTGACTAGTATGGGGAGGATCATCGTGTCTCCGTCAGGGGGTCGTGGAGTGGTGGTCCAGCAGGCGTCATTTTTTTTGGGGGCACGGCGTTAACCGGTGCATGACTGTATATATGGCACCACCACCACTGAAGGAAGAACAAGCCTGATACAGATACCCAAATTTGAATGCATAGAAAATGCTACATACAAGTACAGGTGTACTGCACTGTAAAATCATTAAATTACAAGCATAAACTTAACTAATAGCTATCCATACCTTCCTGTGAGTAATTTTGATGTTTTTATTTTATTATCTTGTAATTAAGAACTGCTGTTTTCCCGTTAGTTAATTTTGCAAAGAAATAGAGGAAGTATACATATAAGAAAGCTCAACAGACTATCATCTCTTACAGGTTTCCGTACTTGGATGAAGATGTTGTGTCAACACTAAACTCTCTCCCAATTTGGATAAAGGCCAACTTGCAGTTACCACGTGGAGTAGGGGAGAAGTTTATACTGCGTGTGGCAGCTGCTCACCTTGGTCTGTCCTCTGCTGCCGGTTTACCAAAAAGAGCTATTCAGTTTGGTTCTAGAATAGCAAAACTTGAAAATTCCAAAGAGAAAGGGTCAGATTCCTGTGAGAGGTTAATGCAGAAATAACATCAGTTGCTAAAATGTACAGTACACTTGGTAAAAAAGTATGATTCAGAAGGAGTCCAATGAATTTAGAAGTGAAGGGTTGGTAGGCATGATTGTGAGACATTTCCTACCTATTATGGTTGGCCTAAAATTTAGTTATTTCATTCAAAATATAAAACTAGTTTGTTGCAATATGATTGGTGAATAACAGTATGCCTCACAGAGCCTTTATCAAAAACCTTTGTTCCTGGTGTCATTTTGTTTTGCACAAGAATTGTAAAGATACTTTATTTTTTTACCGAGTGTTCATTCAAACTTCTGTGATCAGACCATCCTGACTGAGGTCAGGTGGTTGAGAGATGGTGTAAACACACAAAACCACTCTACAACCAAATACACTTCATTTAAAAAAAAATCAAGGTAATGATGTGAATTAGATTTTAATTACAGTACATGATAATTAGCATAACTGAATTATATTTAGTGTGTTTATGAAATCTATTGGGCAGATTCTCCTATAACACTTGCAGTGACAGTGCCTCTGCCAGCATGTGTGGCCCCAGATGTAAACTTGACCTGCCACCTGCAGCATTGTACTGCAGTAAATTGTCTAAGTCCTTGTAAAAAAAAATGTCCTATATTGCGAGATAAAAATAAAATTGGTCTTTTCATAAGCCGGAAGTGCTGTGCACCAATTGTTTTGGCTAATGGAGATATCACTATATTAAAATGATTATAACTATGTTTGGTTTCTAGACCTCAGTAACGCAAACATGTGTTCACATTTACCCTCCTAAATTTACCACAAATAATAATAGCAAATTATTCAATGTTTTATTATCACTGAAAGGGCTTCAGACATGTAGGTACAGTTCACTGAACTTTCATTCTTGTAAACAAACTCATGGGTAGACGACATGCAGTAATGATAGTAATGGTAGTACTGATGGCAATTTTGACTAAGGGTGCTTCTTTATTTATTTGATGTGGAGTTAATTTTGAATGAAGTTTGGATGTCCCCTCCCCCCTTTCTTTTTTTTTTAGCTTGCAAGGTATTTTATATACAGTAGTTACCTTTTCCCCCCAAAAAAATCCGCAACTGCGGAATTTTGGGCCGTATAACGAACCTGGGGGTACTAAAATTTGATTGCCGTGAGTGAATTTCCATATAAAGGAGTTTGAAATTCCATATAACAAGGTCTTCCCTTACCTGAAAAAATTCTGGGGATGTGGAATTTTTTCCGAGGATGAGAAAATTCATCTCCATACCCAGAAATTTATCGCTCCCAGAACCTCTCTGCACCTATTATTCCAGCTAACAGGGATATCACATTACAAAAATTAAAGTGGAAGAGACCAATAACAACACATTTTTCTAGACCAATATTCTTTGGTTATCTGGAAATGTATGTTCTAATTGTGGGAATGTTAATGAAATTCATCTTTAACCCTTTCTTTGCTATATTTATAAATATGGACTTTTCCTGACACAGGTTTTGGCAGGCTATAACTAAATACTCTGCAAATGTAAATTACTGACTCCAAGTGAAAAGATGGCAACTCTTATACAAGTACAAGAACTCTGTAAAAATGCCTTAATGATAATCCCAACAATCTGGTAACCAACAAGAAATTCAGTCATTGTTTTGGTAATTAATGTAGTTAATAATTTAAAATACAACACCAGTCATCATGATGAAGTTAGTTTTAGGACAGCCAAAAGAAAGAATTATAAATGCAAACAAGTTGACAAATTCTGATACTGTAATTAAATTTTTCAAGTAGAGTACTTTTAAGTTTAATTGTGGCTTAAACCTTCTCTCCAGAATTTTCTTAGGTAATGACTGGACTGTCACATAACAGAAAAATCAATGGGTAAATAATAGATAATATATTAAATAAGGCAATTTTAGGTACTGTATAAACAAAAGCTTCCTGGCAAACTAAATTTTCACACTCGGAAAATGATTAAGGAAAAAATGCAGTTTTGGGTATTTAATTAAAAATAAAGTATTTTCAACATGTCAAAATGGCATTTCAAATACATTATTTTTATATTGTATTATAACTTATCAGCTCAAAAGGCATATTTAACAATTAGATTATGTAAGACAAAGTACAGTTGGTGGAAATGTGTTATTTACTTAACCCTCACAATGATGATTGTAAACAATATCTAATTTACCATAAGGTGATAACAGCATGATTTTCATTGTTTTCAAAGAAGTTCTAGTTCAAAATTCAACTAATTGGGCCAAACTTTCATGGAGTTGGCTAGACTCTGGCAGGTCCAATGGGATTGGGGAAAAGGGGATGCCACTCTAATGCTCCCCTGGTATACAAGGTTTAAGTATGCTATTTATCAAATTACCTCAATTAGTCACCAAAACCTATTGGTTCTATAAAAACTACTTTTTTCATTGCCATTTTATCAGGAAGCATGTTTGATCAGCAATTAAGTAGAACTACTAGTACAGTGCTGTATCACCAATCCCAGTAACTATGTCCAGAAAAATAAGGTGATCAATAGTCTCAGCAAGAATGATACAGATGAACTGCCATCTGCTTTCATCACTGTGCTTTAAGTGAACCAAATTGACAATGTAACATACAAGTGATACTGGCTTCTCAATTGTATTACTGTATATATGGTATTTTACATATTCATACTGTAATTCATTCATACAGATATTTATAATTTCTAGTTCCTAGTACAGTATTCTCCTTAACTGATGCAACCACCCTTTCCAAATAAAGAATCAATATACTATACCATATCCAAGTAAAACAGGTTTGTCTTAAAATAAATACAATGTAATTTGAAAAGATGTTCTATTAGGTGTATGGTAATGCTTTTACTATTTTTTTTCTTGCTAAAAATTGTACAGTAAAGAATAAAATTATTTAATTAAAACTGGTATGGAAAGAACACCAGTTTGTCCTAGGCTCCTCTCCTGAGTCAGTCTCATCACTTTAAACAGCATCAGGAGTTCATGCTAAAACCCCTAATCAGTCACATCACTTTTTCTTCAAAATTGCCCCAACGAAGACTTCCTATTGATGCCTTCATGAAGATGATTGGCGAGATTCACAGTATTCAACTGGTTAGCATAATAGCTAGAATGTCAGTTACTGTGAATTTTTTGTTGAGAAAATTAAATTAGCCTTTATGGATTCCTTTAAAATTTACAGCTCTATGATAAAAAAAAATTAATAAAAAAAAATACAGGGGTTACAAACAATGATACAACACTCAGGTTAGCACTCTCATTCTGAGATAACCTGAATAATGAGATAAATGCTAACAATGACAAACACCTCATAAAAACCCATGTTATAGAAATTATTTTGTCACCCCAAATATTACATCAAGCCCATTCTGATTACCCGTACCACGAACTATTCACGATCAACTAAGGAAACCGTGAACATGTGGCTTCCCGTTTGTCCCATTCCAGACACCT
The DNA here is from genome assembly GCF_018991925.1 of Homarus americanus. Taxonomy (NCBI): domain Eukaryota; kingdom Metazoa; phylum Arthropoda; class Malacostraca; order Decapoda; family Nephropidae; genus Homarus; species Homarus americanus. The sequence continues at coordinate 16,243,150 of NW_024716703.1, read as the reverse complement.
GAAGGAAAAATATGCTGATTTAACCATCCAGCTGCAAGAATACTGCCAAGATACAAACATATGGAGAACAGTACCTACATGTGATAGTAACATACACTGGGGGATTTTGCTTATTAAAAAAGAAATACTCGGGGAGTAAATTATGTATCTTTTCCCTGAACATTTTTAGATGTAAATCATATAACTATGAACTGATAATAGTTTCTCAACAATAAGATTAATAAAAAGCAAAATTAACTGATTTAAGCTGCACTAAATGACTATCTGTACTGATCTGGTGAAACAAAAATAATCTTCTGGAATATTTATTGACAAGAAGCATATATAGTACATTCCCCCAAAAAACCATGTGATTAGACGACTAGCCAGAGTGCATTTGGGGCTAGATTACTAAATTATTTTTGTACACAATGTAAATCTGAAACTGAAGAATATTCATTTACATGGACTATTTACAAATAACCTTTCATAACACTGCAGAACTCTACATGAAACAAAATATAATTTCCTATAAGGATAAGGAGCTAACAATTTAAAAAAATTATAAATGTTTCACTGTATGTCACATACCACAGAAATAATAAATCTAATTAAAATGCAGAAAAAGAATACACATAAATCTTGAATACAGTACTCATGAAGGAAAATCACTTTGGCTCTTATATACTCACATTAATGCTTTTCAGTCTTGTTGAAATTTTCACATTATCTGATAATTCATGAACATACTGTACTGACTTGGACAATTATTTAATTTTGACTCCTTGAAAGCTGATTATTATGTCCGATGAAAATTCACTTCGTAAAATTTTATCCACAACAGTAATGTTACTCCTCAGTATTGTTCTTCACACACTTGTGTATTATCATACTACTGTACAGTATATGGAAAAGTGTAATTACAATAACTAACAGTCAATAAGTGTACAGTTATGCAAAAAAAATGGTTAAATTATTTTAGTACTGAAGTCTTATGAAGCTCATTTCACATACATGATTTGCAATAAACATAAAACCAATTGATTGTTCATGATATAAAATAAAATGCCACACAAGTGAACTATCTGTATCATACACAACTTCAAACAAATGTACACTGATCATAACTTGTGGCCATTTCTTAATTAATTTTCAAAATTATCCTTATTAATACTTACACTCTTATGAATGTCTCATCCAGTATACATAAGAGTATTTCTTATATCTCCTGAAATACTAGTCCTGTGTAGATGTCTGAACACCAGTATAGTTGAGCAAGCAATTGTAGTGCTACTGTAATGTGAAACAACAGAAAACTTTAAATATGACAAATTCCACCTAACATCAATCTAGCTCTTCCTCCAACAAGGGTCGTGCTGAGGATGACCTTGATGTAGGGGAACTGTTGCTAGTTGATGATGCAGACGATGAAGAAGCACTCGTGCTGCTGGCCAGAGATGATCCACTCGCTCCTGCTTGAGGCCTAGTAAACCTAAAATACAAATAAAATAAATAATATACGATACAATAAAATAATTACTTTATGGAAGAAATTTAACCGCTTTATCATATAAACAACACTAATTTGAAATATGAATGGTAAAAGCCAAATCTTTCTCTTTATTTACATAATAAAAAATTAATCACAGCTGTCATGGAGTGAAGTGTAAACTAGCTGGACTCTCAACCTATAAAACACAAGTTTCATCTCATGCCCACCTAAGATTGGAGGAGCACCACCGCCTACATTAATGGTTCCCAACCTTTTTTGGCTGTGACCCTAAATTTCCCAACAATATGGTGTCGTGACCTTCGGGCATATAATATATTATATAGCTTGAATGTTAAGCAAAAATTTTTTGAACTTTATGATAAGTACTATATTTTTTAAATTGTCTGAGGGCCCCTTGCGACTCAGATTTTGGTCACGACCTGAGGTTGGGAATCGCTGGTCTACACTATCTGAAGAGCCAAATATTGTCCCTTCTGGAACTTGGCTAAACCAGGGTCCACATTTTATAAACACTCGTGGTCCTGCCATGCGCCTGTGCGTGATAGCAGGCCAACCGCTCATGTTCCTGTGATACCAATGAGTGACTCAAACGAAATAACATTTAAAAACGTATTTTTGCGTGATTTAATTTTAATATGCCGCTGACTCTCCAGTGTGTAACTGAAACACAAGCACACTCCGCCTCTTTCTCATCACCTGCAACATTTTTCCTTGTAATGATGGACATGCAGGGGTACAGTAAACCCTCGTTTAACCAACCTATATGGGGAGAGGGGTGGGTCGGATAATCGAGGTACTGTACAATTTTTTTTTTAAATATGTATAGAAATGATGAATGTACGACAATTTTGAAAAATTTGGTACAAAAGAGCTCAGCTGTGTAAGCGACCAGCGTGGGTGCCATATTTGTTATTGTTCGGTGGTTGATTGACGCTTTTCCAACATTCACTTAGAATCTAATTATAAATTTATTTGAGCTCTGAAATAATGAGCACTAAATGTGCTTGTGAGGAACAGGAGGATAGCTTTTCTCTGCTACTTTCTTGAATAGAATTGTATACTGTACTGTATGTAGTACAGGTTGAGAATCCCATATCCAAAATCCTTGGGGCCGAATGCATCTTGGATTCCGGATTTTTCGGATTTTGGGATACCTGTACACTCACGCGCCAGTTTCGATGCACCCTCTACCCCTACTCCTGACTCGATGGAAGTTGTAGCCTTGGCTTCATACCAAACGTCTCCCCCCTCTCACTTCTCCCCACCCATCGTTCAGTGGTGCACTGTGGTAGCTCGAAGCTTTACTGGATTGTACAAATAGCAGTTCATGATGTAATATTTGAGAGAATATATGCATGATACACTTTTTTTAGTGACTTCTCAACACTTTATTTACCATCACTATACTGTACAGTAGTCCCTCGGTTAACGAACGGTTCGATTAACGAATTAGCTCCCATAAGGAAATTCAGTTCGCTTAACAAACAAAACTTTGATTAACGAAATCCTTACGACAAACACGTTTTGTTGTGAGCATCAGCTGATCAGCTAGTCCGCCAATACAGTAATCGGTTCTATGTTTACATTCGTTTCCAGTGGAGTAAATATCAAGAAAGTTGTGTTCTTTAATATTTTTGCATTTTTTATATTAAAATTATTAGTCATTTTAATTTTTTTTAAACATACTGATAATATAAGCAGTACATGGAACTAGTTTTTTTGTTCGCCCATCAGCCGCTTGACTCACCCACCAAAGCGTCTCTGTTTAACTTTGCTTACAGTGGAGGAAACATCGTGTTTGTTGGTCTCTTGAATACAGAGTATTTTTACGTTTTTCATTAAAATTATTGGTCAGAATAAAGTTTAGTTAACATAATATATAGCACAGTGCAGTGTTGATTTAAATAAAATAATCTTTAATTACAGCTAGTGAACTTAAAATTTTAGTGGTGAAATTACTGCATGAAGCATGGGTGAGAAAGATGATTCCCCTCAGGGTTCCTCTCCAAAAGGAGAGAGGATTTTCATGTCGGAGAATCTGTCAGTCCAGAGCTTCCTGATATTATTATGGAAGGTGACTCGCCTTCCAAGAAGCATTAAAATGCTTCTCTTCTCCCGTCTCCTCCACCCCCACCTCCTTCTCTTCTCCCTTCTCCTCCTCCACCCCAACTTCTAATTCCCATCACCATCATCAACCAGCAACATTCTACATACACACCTCAAAGTAAATGTACTGTACTGTACTGCATTTTGTTTATACTTCGTATGTACTCTTCTGTGAGTTGGAACCAATTACCCAATATCCTAGTGAAATAATAGATTCGGTTAACGAACGACTCTGTGGAACGAATTGTGTTCGTTAACCGAGGGACCACTGTACTTAACATCACTATACAAGAGGGACCGTTCGGTTTACAGTCCTGGCTATGACTTCCCTCGAGCCAGGCGTAGGGGTAGAGGGTGCATCGAAACTATGGCGCGTGAGTGTGCCTCGCCCAGAGTGGACTGTGCCCAACTCTAAGCATGAAATTCATGTACATCACATTTACAGAATATGGATACATATAGTCTGCAAATAGTTTAATGAAATATTTTTAATAATTTTGTGCATGAAACAATAAGAAAAAGATGTACAGTACGTACATTGAACCATCAGAAAGGTAAGCTCCCGTTACCGTAGGCCCACCTGTAACTGCCACTGAAATTTACCATAGCGCAATCTGTGTCTTACCTTCATTCATTAATTTATCACAAGTTCATGCTTAACCTAGTAAAATTTGTTATATAACCTATTCAGTGTATCCTATACCATGAATATAATGAAATAAATGTGTGCAACCTACATAATGAAGCAGCATACCAGTACCAGTTGTTGACAAACACAAAATGACAGGCTTCCAGTTTCCACCTACGCTGCTGTCGTTTGAGTAACAACAAAAGGTTATTTTTAAATAACCAGTTACCTTCCATTTTAAGTTCATGATAAATATTTGCTTATTTCATGATCAGCATACAGTGAGTTCTGCTATAACGCGTGTTTTGATAACGCGAATTTGCTCTAACGCGATTTATGAATTAGGAACGATATTTGTATAACGCGAACGCTTGTTTGCTATAACGCGATTTTTGTTTACTATTTCTCCAATTTTGTGGTATTAACTGTGAATATAGTAAAGAAGAATATCAACAAGAAGCGTTCTGGTGATAGAATTCCCGGTGATGATCGTAAAAGAAAGGATATAACACTTGAAGAGAAGCTCGATTTTATCGACCTCAAAATCACCCTTCTCCCCCATCAAGTAAAGTGTTACATTTACTGTATGATTTCATTATTAGATATGAATGTAACATTTATTTAGACTGTGCTATCCTTTGTGTTAGGCTAACTACTAAATTTTTTCAATTTCGAGTAATCTGCACCTAACCCTATTTTCTCCATAAGCCGTTATTTCTATTACGCGATTTTCTATAACACGATATTTTACAAGAACACAATTATTGCGTTATAGCAGAACTACCTGTACCGTTAAACGGCAAATGCTCACTCTTTCAAAACACGATAAGATCTTAATTTTTCGCCTTATGCAATGTTTTTCTATTTTTCATAAGCTTCAGCTCATCACTTTCAGCATAGAACTTTAACAACTTGTCTTTTTGTTTCTTCAGGTCATAAATGGTGGTCGTTCCGACTCAAACTTTTCAATGAGTCGCCTCACACTTATACCACGGTCAAGTTTTTGCAATAACTCAACTTTTTTTGCTATGGATGAGCATAAATACGTATTTTTTCTTTTCACTGTTAGGAGCTCCTGCAGGCCTTTCCGACATTGTAAACTGTATATTGTATTCACGCGACAAACCACAGAAAAATCACAAAAATCACTGAGTAATGCGCTGACATCTAGCTGTGGTAAGTGCTAAACAACTGGTGTTTGGCACCAACAGCCACCACCCTAACCCAGTTAGGGTAGATAAGGTTATGCTTGTAACCCTCTGTGGTGCGTTGGGACCCACACATTGTGCGGCAACTTAAAAAAAGCCTTGTGGAATTATTTTAGGCGCTACACATAATGTAAGGATTTCGGAGGTTTTCTGTTTTTAGGATTTCGGATATGGGATTCTCAACCTGTAGCTTTTTTTTTTTAAAGATAACAAAGCACTACAGGTACACCCGGAAGGGTCAGATGAATTTGGAACTGAACAACCGTGTTGAGTCGATAGAGTTGTTAGGCGTGATTGTGAGACATTTCCTACCCATTATGGTAGGCCTAATTTAGTTACAGGTATAGTCAGCAAAAAATATTCTGCACCCCTTGGTCTGATGGCATCTGCAACGATCACTGGCTGAGGCCACGTTAATTTGGTAAGGTTGGTATTTCTGGTTGTGTGATGCATTGTATAACCAGTATGATGTATTTTTTATATCACATATAGTTAATACAGAGAAATTAACAGGAATCACCAGCGTAAATGAGAGTTGTTCAGAATTCTTGGTCCGGTGTGTCATATTGTATAACACCATAAAGGTGCAGAAAATTTTTTGGTGACTGTAAACCACCAATTTTCAGGCATCCTTGGTTCCAAAGTCTTTCCGGATTATCCGTTTTGCCGGACCAACCGAGGTCACACAATAATTTAACAATACACCTCTGACCCACTAATTATACACCTCCCATCTCCCTAAAGCACCATGGACTGCTAGAAACTGAAATTTAGCATATATTAAATGTAAATTAAATGTTAAAAATCCATAATTTTGAGCAACATAATACTGTACTCGCTTTGTACTTACGTGTACTACACTAAAGGACAAACAAATTTATCTCTTGTGCAAATTATATGATGTTTACACTCAAATTAATTACAAAGAGTCCAGCAATACAAAATATATTCTGCTAAGTTTAGTCTGACATTTTATAAGATAAAAACATTAAGCCTAAAACTACCTTCACCCAGGCTGGGAGGGAGGGAGGGAAGTTAAGTGCCCCCTCATAATTTTGTCCTGACTAAAGGAGGTGCCAGACCACCAGTTCCCGGAAAATTAGTTCGTTGCTTTATGTTTGGTGCATAACAGTATGCCTCATGTGCTTTTATCAAAAACCTTCATTCGTGGTGTAATTTTGTTTCACACAAGAATTGTAAAGATACTTTTTTTACTGAGTGTACATTATTATTCAATCTCTATATGCTTTTATACTTTATCTGTTCTGCAGTCTACTTCAAAAAGCATAAACAGAAATAAAATCAAGGTCAATGCCAATTATTCAGACAATAATCAATTATGAACTCTCATATTTCTTGGAATGTCTTCACACACAAGAAGCTTCTGGGAGTCATATGTAAACAAACCGAAAATAAAGCGCTATGTACACCTACCTACGCAATTCTCAACTTCACTTTTAAAGTAAAAAAAATTTTTTTTTTTTTAATCTAAGAAGTAAAAGAAAAATGAAAGCAAATTTGTGGAAGTATGTGTGGAAGCAAAACTTGACATAGTCTATTGGTAGGCCTGGGGTAACATGGATGACCTAGGACTCAAGAAACAGGAACATCCTCAAAACTGGTTCGGTCTTGGGTCCAAGGGTCCCAGACTCGAGGGTCTATACCTGTACAATGTTTACCAAGTTTGTATAAAATCTGTTTATATGAAGAAGTGGGCATAGTCAGTTACTTAATATGTTTTGGAGTAGATTCTATACAAGACCATCATCTATGAATGAGATGGCAATATCTAAAATGTAAAAGAAGCTAAAGGCTTCTACAGTATTACAATGGTTATACTCAGGCATCAGTGACTGAGAACAGATTACATTTCTATTGTAAGAACAACCAATGAAACACTAACAGTAATTCAAAACATATTAAACTGATGCAGTGGTAAAATTACACCCACATACTTACAAACATACAGTACATTAATTTGCAAATTATAAAAAAATTAATAAAGAGGTAGTCCCTGAACTACAAAGCTCCAGTTGTACTAAGCTTTGATTTACGATATAAATTTTGTCTTTTACACAAGTTTTTCTTAACCTTTAATCTTTTAGTGCCAGGTTTAAATCATCTGGCAGGAGTTAGAATAAATATACAATACAGTATAGTCTCGGTTTACGCGGTCAATTAAACCCGTGGAGGTCCGCTTAAACGAATTAACAGAACATATGGGATTAATTGAAATTGAGACTGGGCTGACCCCCAGACTACCCTTTTTCCGACAATACATACGTTGTAGTAAAAATAACATCTCAAGTTTATGATGGTATGCACACACAATTAATATTTAAGAGAAATATCAATATTAGGTTTTTTAACACTTACGTTAGTAGAAGAGATGGCTGGGCACACAGGGACGGGGGGTTGGTTCTGAGGCAGAGGGCAGATTATTGGCCCTCACCTGTATCACTTGTATCACCTGTATCACTATCCACCACAGAGGCTTGCAGGGTCTTTTTGTCAAACCCCTCAAAGTCCATATCCTCACTATCACTGACTTGGGCTGGCTGTGGTGGGTGACGAACTCGGTAATGTTTTGTTGACTGGGCGACCTAATGCGCACCCTGCCCGTGCCGCTTCCCGCGTAAATGATGGAATGTACCGCGTAACTAATAATTGACGGTTTGGCCAGGTGCCGCGTAAATGACCAACCGCGTAAATCAAGACTATACTGTAATTCTAAACTGCGATAATCGACGGGGAAAGGTTAAACTGTGCAATACAAATCTAAAGCTACTCTACAATGCTCAAACAATTTAACTCTCTAAATTTTAAAAATTACCTTATACTGACATACTGTACTGTATACATGAACACAAGAGGAAACACATTACATGACAAATACACTTGAACTTCACAAATCCAAATTACAGTACCAGCTAATTCATACATATTTCACATGAGTGAAAGATGTTAAATTTTTGGACAGTTTTTGGCCAATTGTACAAATTATTTGAAGTTTGTACAAAATCTACCCAAGCCACCCAAGCAGTCAGCAGGTTGGAATAGGCAATTTCCCTTTGTGAGGACATACTTGGGTACCAAATCGTATATTTTGATTATACTTTTCGTATACCTACCTGCACCAACACATATCTCATTTTTTTCTTTTTGTCAATGTTAACAAAGTCCATTTCTAGTGCTATATCAACAGTCTAGCCCAGGGATCGGCAACCATCAGCTCCAAAGCTGCATGTGGCTCTTTCAGGAGACTTGCACAGTTCCTGGCACCTGCTTAAAAAATTGATAAATTACCGTAAGTAAAAAAATATGGAAGCTGGCAAAGTGATTGTAAATAAAAATTACATAAAAGATAGGACTTTTTTTCTTTTTTTTAGCTTGTATTAATTGCACCCATATGCCTTCCGTCGCACTCGTTCAGTTCTATGGTACTGTACAATCGTACCCTGATACATCAGACTAATTGTGGCAGATCCCAGTCAGAAAAAAAGCAAATCAGGGGGGTGGGGGCTGGACATAACCATGCTTCTCTGGACTGTTTCAAGAAAATACAACCAAAATCTGGCTGCTGTTAACTGCTTACAGGTAACCACAGAATTTTGCATAGGGTAATAGTCATTTCAATGTGTTCATGTGCCGTATGAATTACAAAAAAATAGGAAATAAGTGTACTGTATCTGGGAGCAGCAGATGGGAGATAGCACAGGTTGGTGGCTCTCTTCCCCAGGACTATTTATCATGTCTTTATACAATAATACCACAATTCTTACATAATTTAGGTTCATTTGGTGCTGGGTTGATATAATCAACCTTCCCCCCGGAAAAAAAAAAAATCCCACACTCAACTCCAGAGGAGTCATTGCACCGTATTAAATTCCTTGTTTACAAGATTGAACAGCTGATCCACTCTCTCCCTCACCATGTTAACAGCGCTCTTCATTTCTCATACTTACCACAACATCTGTTTTCAGCACTTAGTAAATAATATTGTAGTGCATTTATCAACACTTAATAAATAAAATATTAGTTTAATATACAGTAAAGCCTCGAATAACGACGGTAATGTATCCTCCAATATTGCAGTGTAAGGTGAATCATCGTATCCCGAATCATTAATTACAATTAAAATAAAGCAATAAGAATGAGATGTGTTCCCAAGTGTGACCTTTTCATATCTTTTGTGTGGCCTTTTACCCTCTTTTCCCTCAAAAACAATACAATTAATGAACATGGCAAACAATATTCTTTAAATAATGTTTCTGAATGTACCTTATACACTATAAATGAATAATATGGTCACACAAGAGGAGATGGGACGCCACTGTTTTCGTTTGTGTTTACAGCCGGGACAATAGTTCTACACAAGAAAATTAAGAAAATAAGACCCTGGTTGTAGCTGTAGTAAAATTAGTGCAAAAAATTAATATACTGTACTATATGTTTAAAGTAACATTATTTAATGTTAATAAATGGAACAATAAGTAGCTAACCACAATGGCAAAGAAAAAAAAAGATGGATTGGGAGCATATATATATATGGTTTAAAAGGTACCGTCATTTATATTTTTAAGAATACAGTGGTCTCGGTTATAACGCCTCGATTCTAGAATTAAGGTTAACGAACTGCCTCCCATAAGATTCTTAAATTAGGTTAACGAACAAAATTCAGTTAACGAATTTCTTATGAACCGACTTCAACATGTTTTCGCCACTGGCGGTCAACCAGCTGAGTATTAGTCAATGCATTAATATATCGTTCTGCTTAAATTCTTACTATTTTAGTAAATATCAAAAGTTTATACTATTCAATAATTTTAAAGTTTAATATTCAATTTTATCATTTTATTCAACTAATTGAAAATGAAGTGACTAGTTTAATCGCATGCATCCAGCCTCTTAACACAGCAATCAGGCATTAGTCTCTCTCTGTTTTCCTGGGTAACATCTTGCTTGAGACTCTCTTCAACTAAATGCTTTTTTCTGTGTTTCAAGCAAATTATTGGTCATTTTGAAATATATTTTACATATTGACAATATATAATGCAGTGCAGTGTTGATTTAAAGAAAATAATCTTGAAATACACAAGTAAAATTTTTTGGGTGATATGTGCCATGAGGTGACCTCTTCCACCCCAATGCCTTCTCTTCTTCCTTCTCCTCCACCCCATTCTAATTCCCATCATCATCATCATCATCATCATCATCCAGGCCTTCATACACTCCTCAAAGTAAGTGAACTTTTCTACCATTTTGTTGAATTTAGGCAATTTTCGGTGAGCTGACCACTACCCAAAAACCCATTGAAACAATGGTCGGTTAACGAATTTTTCCGGTTACAAACTCCTGCTGGAGCAGTTGTGTTCGTTAACCGAGGACCACTGTATGTACAAAAGATTCACTGTTTTTTACTGACTATGTACAGTGACCCTCGTTTAACGAGCACCGATTAACGAAATTTTAGGTTAACGAACGACCTTCTGGAACAGATTGAGTTCGTTAACAGGATCACTGTATTTGATTGAATTAATGTTTATATATGTGAAATGAACAATGCAATTCATTAATATTACGTAGAATATTAAAAAGCACGAGACAAAGGCGGCATTGTTTTTGTGGGTGACAGTGGTTTCACCATAGAAACTGGAAAATTAGGCCTTGGTTGTAGCTGTAGTGAACTTAATTTAAAAAATTGAATTCCTGTATGTATGTTTTAAATGTGTTAATAAATGGAACACTAAGTAGCTAACCACTAATAATGGTAAAGAAATAAGGAGCGATTGGAACGCCAGCAGATATGAACAGTAAGTCATACATGTGAAACATATCGTCATTTCTCTACACATGAATATAAGCAACACTTATTTACTGTTCATATATGTTTTAAATAATATTTACGAATGTAAAACAAAAATTCTACTCACCAATGGTGGTAAAGTCTAAAACATAAGGACAGCCAATGAATATTGTGCGAGTTTTTACTCATGACAAAGTCATCAGGTTCAACTCTGGCTGAAGCTGTAACTTTCCATAAAGCTGTTACTGAACCTGATGTTGAAGCTGCTTATGTGAGGTCATTTGCATTTATTTAAATTTTAATGCTTTGTCATGTTAATGGATCCACTTCAGAAAATATGTTCATTGCCTGCTCCATATAATATCCACAGACCTCACCTTTTTATGTCATTTTAACACATCTAGTTTCTCAGCTAGCTTATACACTTTCTATTTGCTTTTGAAACAACACTACCATCACTTGCTCTCTTGCTCATGTTGAATAGGGATGCAAAAATGCTGGAAGAAACCTGAAGAGGTTTTCACCAGTTCCTGTTCCAAATACGTGAAAATAAAAGGCCCGCAAGCTCGACTGTTGTTTACCACTCATTAGCAAGGCAGCTTCTTTTCTTGAGCGCTCTTAATTTTTTACAGTAATTTTTTTATTTATTTATTTATTTTTTATATAACATATCGGTTAGTTATTATTTATATGGAAATGTAATTTTATTGTATTTTTATTATTACATTTTGATCGTAAATCTCGAATGAAATACGGACGTAAATTGAATTTGGTCCTAAATTAACTAGGGTTTTAAATGTGAAAAGTTGTTGGTCGAACCGTTGTTATCGGAGACTTTACTGTACTGTATATCTTGGTAGCCATAGTACCATACCTATTTATTCCATAAGGTAATAAATTCAGTATTTGTGAATTGACAATGATTTCCATGAACTTAACCCTCGCCTGAATAGGTGGGATAAGTATATTATTTCATTTTGGTGCACGTTAGTTGAAGCTACAGGTTGCCTGGACTCCGGACTTCTTTACAGTATGTATATTTTGCACAGCCCAACTATGGTCGCCAACCCTCAGATATGAGGATGGTACTCTGTTGATTGATTGATTTATTGGGATGTACTTTATCAGCTATTGATGTAACGGATTCTCTCTCCATATAATCCGTGAGATGGGATTTCACATCTAACAGGCTCTCAATATCACAGACTTTTCTTTCCATATACAGTAGTCCGTTGAATAGAGGTTTCACTATAGTATGTATTAATTGTCTTTCAGGAGATCCACCTGAATTATAACGTATGAAGGGCTGGGAGGAGGCTAAAGCTGCAAAAAGAATTTCAAGGTTAAAGTGGCTTTGGAAACAGAGGTGCAAGAAATGATAAATGGGGTGTGAATATAATACCCACAAGTAAAGGATTGTGTTTAAAGGAATTAATATTTGTTTTTTCCGATGTGTGGCAGTCATGTAAGGAACAACTTTAACTATATTTGAATTACTAAATCCTGTTTTGTAGCAACTAAGTGTTTTGTAAAAAAAAAAGGAATATGATTTAAAAAATACTGAATTAAATAAGAGTATTTACACTGTTGGTTTTCGTTTCTACATAGTCTTAACTAAGTAGCTTCAGGATATTATATGTTTACTACATTTGTAATAAATTAAGGCTTTTATTTCATTATTATTTCTCTATAGTACTACATAGTTTAGAGGTCCTTACTTACTCATTCCCTCAGTGTCAGACATTATAACGCTTTTATACATAAAGTTGTTCGGGTTACTTCTATTTTTCATTCATTTAGGGCCAATTGTTAATGTGACTTTCTGTTAGCTAAAAACTTTGGGACCAAGAGGCTTCCTTGAAGTGTATAATTGTGAAAATTTCGAAAAAATTTAAAACTCCTATTCATCTGTCAGAGGACATACATTTTCAATCTTACGATAATAAATCAATAATAATAAAAAGAAATGCCGGTAATTATCATAAGGTATAAAAATATTTTTACTCTAATATTGGTTCCTGAAAACCCATTGTTATGAAATGATCGTTAAATGGGGATAACGAGGAATAAAATCAAACAAGGGATAATGAGGAATAATATCTGTTGAGATGGCATGTAATTGTGTATCTGACTCACCACCCAGTATTACTCTCAGGGTTAGGCTGAACTGTGATGTATGTTATTGTTCAACTCTTAATTTCAGGTAAATGTTTTTTATACTGTTATGTACACATAATCCTTCATACAGAATGCAAAATAAAATCATTATCATAAGGTCAAAAACATAAAGGGAATAAAAATTTTTAAGTTTGTAGGAGTTAGCACACAGCTGGGGAGGGGAGAAGTGGAGATCTCAGCTGCTCACGGTGTTGTGTCCTGTGGGGAGTAAATGGTTGTCAAATGGCAATGCAGTATTTTTTATTTTATTTTATTTATTATTTTGATTTATTTATTCCTCACATTTACTGGTACAGGGGTCTCGTTATAAGAGTACTGTATTTACTATCCGTGGTTTTTCAGTTACGTGGTCAACTTTTTGTGACTTAAAAGTCCCTGCATTTAAGAGGATTCCTCTCAAAAATCCTGAAAACTCCAGATAAAATCTAAGGTATTTTAGCTGAAGCATTTGAAATTTCATCCTCTTCATGGCGTCATGCATGCACCTACGTGCCTCCCGTGTCAGTTTCCACTTTGTTTCATCCAGACCAGTGCTGTGTTGACCCCTGCCTTTGTTGTCTTTTCGTGCATGTTGTGGTGATTTATTTTAGAATTTTTGTAGCCATGAGTTCCCAACCCAAATAGGTGGTGAGCTCAAAAAGAAGCTTCCTAGTTACAGTATATGCGTAAAATTAAAAGTGTTAAGGAAAGAGGCATGAACGAAAGTGATTGACATCACTGCCTTCCATATACCTGAAACAACCGTACTTTTGAAGATAAGCAAATAGAAATATTTTATTGTTAAAATTATTTATCTTTTAAACATTAAGTATAGTATATTGTCTCAGTAAACCATTGAATGAGTGTGTGCCAGCAACGGTGGCTGCAGTTCACCGGTCGCTGGCACAACCTACATTGCTCAACATACCGACTCCAATGAACCTTGGACATTAAATTACTTATAAATTTAAATAATTTATTAAAATAATGTGTTATCAAATGTTTAACAAATGTTTTAAAGTAAATAATTGTTAGAAGATATCATAAAAATTTTTGAGTCATGTACAATGGCATGGTCCCAATTTAACTTATTTCCATTATTTCTATTGGATTAATTCCTGCTTTAAGTGCATTCATTATCAGTGACGTTTTTCTGTTCCCCATTAATCGCTGATAGCGAGGACCCCCTACAATATACACAAGATAGAGTTCAGCAGTGACCTCGATTAATCAGATTTCAACGCATTCACAATTCGGTGTTTTCATACTTCTGAGGTGCTCGAGATGCTCTGAACTGCCAGCATCATTCCAGATGATTTGTGTGTTTATACATGCGTTGAACGCCTGTGAGTTAGTGTTGTGCAGCACGTGTCTCACTGTCTCGACTCTGTCTCAGTCTGAGTCCTGCCTTCATATGTATAGTATCAGTGTGCCGCACCTTGCTACCAACACTCATTTATGTGAACTTTTTGTGTAGAGTAATGAGTGTCTTTAACGGAGATACTAGAGGTAAGAAATGAGTAAAAATTATGTTAGTATGTATTTTAGGAAATTAGTAAAATAAAAATCTAAGTAAATCTTATAAAATTAACAAAACTTGTTCATTGAATACTGTAAAGTGGTCTAATCAGATTTGCTGTAGGCCTACCAAGAAATAAGACGCTGCATATATAAGCAGACTGAGGGGTGCATGGGGTTGGATTATTTATTGATTCAGTACAGTATTATATTTTCGAAGGGTCAGCCTTATGGTGTATGGTTCATTATGATTAATATAACATCTTAAATAATAGAGAAAAGTTACTGTATATGTAATTTGACTTAAAAAATAAAAGAGGACATAGCTGTACCAGGGTAATCTGCATGCTGTTTGAACACCTACTTATATTATTTTTGCTTTCATTAATGCTGTTTATATGCTTTTGTTATTGATGTTTATGTACCTACAATTTTCAGTTTTAGTGCAGTTAAAGCTACTTTTAGGGTGAATCTAGTGACCTCCACAGGCAGTTGCATAGAGTTTACTGTACATTTTATGCCTGGTGCTCCAGATTCCAGAAAAAACATCTTAACCAGCAACCTCCAGGTCCTAAGCATGTTGGATAAATACTCCTGTAACTGTAGGATAAATAGTCCTGTAAATAGTAATTGTATATACATTATGTGTACTGTGTGTGTTTAATGATTACCTATAGAAGGGTCACTTTGGTTTATGGATACCTCCAGGAACGAACCTCTGCAACCAAGGAGCAGCCATGGGGATATGTTTGTTTACATTGGGAGGATCCAATGTAAACAAACATATCCCCATCATACTTACCTCCCTCCCTATTGCATAGCGAGGTATTAAAATTATACCTGCACTCGCACTGTTTATTTTACATTTATTATTTATATATCTATGATCATATTAACCAAATGAATGTAGTTTCCATGCAAAGAAATATTAGTAAAATGATTTATTATATGATTTCATATACATACTAAAATGTTCATAGCTGGGTTAGGGGTCAATATATAAGTGTGAAGATCATTAACATGCAGAGAGTAATGCTTTGTTTACTTACCTTGTGATTGATGTCAGGTTCTTGTAAAAATAAATGGTCTTTGTGGTCCACTCAGGTAGAGCACCCTCAGACAGGTAAGTTCAGTACTGTATATTTATTTCTATTTCCTAGTTTCAGATTCTCATTGTGCAGTATTTTTATTTTTATTATTTGTTGTTTTAAATCTTAAAAATCTGTTGATTAGCAGAC
This sequence comes from Homarus americanus, assembly GCF_018991925.1. NCBI lineage: Eukaryota > Metazoa > Arthropoda > Malacostraca > Decapoda > Nephropidae > Homarus > Homarus americanus. The sequence goes on along the minus strand of NW_024716703.1, from coordinate 16,226,997 downwards.
CTGTGTATAAAGACCTGTGATATTCTCTCCAGGAATACAGTCACAGGTTCTTCCAAACTTTGCCCACTAATTTCAGGATCACAATAAACTGTGTAAATATATAAAATATAATAACGAGGAATTACAGTTCACAACTCAATATACAGTACTATACTGTACAGTCGGCCCTTAACATACGGGTTTAGCATACACGGATTTGCAATTACGCGGATTGCCCCGCCGAGGAATATTCTGTACATAGTACATTCAAATCGCTGCGCCGCTCACCGCACCGAACACGGGACACCGCCCCCTCCCGCAACCTCCCCAATACACACCATAGCTTTCCATCACTCAGTCAGTCTCACTGTAACCACGCTTGTGTTGACATCAGCATTGTAGTTGCAAAATATTACATTTCCGTGAATGTATTATATCAAGCACAGTATGAATAGAATATCACTAATATAAGAGTATTTTAACCAAAACTACTAAAAAACGAGTAACATATCTTGAACATCGGAAGGTTAGGTAAAGTCTTTTGTTTTCATGTAGTTTATCCTAATTTACATTGAAATGCATTACGTTTCAGCAAAACTACTATTTATTTCTGAGAATATGGAGTAATTTTTGCTGAAATGACGACGATACAGTGGAAAGGACTAAAAGCATGACTCCCTTCTTTCGTTCAAAAGATGTTACAGTAATCGTTTTGAATAGTTTCAGTTAAAAACTGTTGTATTACAATAATATTCTATCCTAATTCACTTGTGATGCAACAGTTTTTAACTGAAAACCATTCAAAAGCGATTACGGTAACATCTTTTAAACTAAAGAAAGAAAGTCATTGTTTTCACAATATTTTATCCCACTTTCCACTGTAATACTCACGTCATTTCAGCAAAAATATTACATTTCCGTGAATGTAGTATATCAAGCACAGTATGAATAGAATATCATTGTAATATAACAGTATTTAACCGAAAACTATTAAAAAACGAGTAACATCTCTTGAACATTGGAAGGTTAGGTAAAGTCTTTTGGTTTCTCTGCCATGTATTTTATCCTATTTTACATTGAAATACATCACGTTTCAGCAAAACTACTATTTATTTCTGAGAATATATTCATTCAGGCACAGTTTAGGTAAAATATACATGTGCTGTAACATTTTTTTAATTGAAAACGATTCGAAAACACGCACTCCTCTAGCCCTGTTCAAGGAGAAGACTGGGAGGAGCTGTTTGGTGCTTAAGACGATGACAAGGAAAATGATTTTGATGGATTTTAATGAAAATATTCAGAAAGACCCTGGCACTGTCAAGGAAAGTGGCTGCTGAAGGCTTCCAGGACATGGCAGAGGACGAGATTAGGGAGCTAATTGAAGAGCACGACACTGAGCTGACCGAGGAGGATCTACAGGAGTTAGTAGTCTCAGGCAAGGAAGAGGAAGCGAAAGGGAAAGAGGATGAGGAAGAGGAAGCAAAGGGAAAGAGGATGGGAAGAGCACCAAGAAATAACGTTGGAGATGACCAGGAATATTGAGGCACTGAAAACCTGCCTATAGTATGGACCCCTCCATGGTGCGGTCCTGAAATTCATGGAGGATGACGTTTTTGCTCCATACAAAACATCATGGAAGAAATGAAAGAAAGAGCGACAACTCCCCATCACCATGTTCTTTGATCACCGAAGGAGAGATTTAACACCTGTTGGGATATGTGGTATGCCTCCTTACTGTTGGTGCAACCTAGATGCTGCATCCTCTTATACTTCGTGGCATATCTTATCAGCCATTTCTTTGACCATTCTTGTAGTTCCTGCTTAACACAATTACTCAAGGTACTGGATGTTTGACTCAATTTCTGGAACAGAATGGCAATATAGACCTAAATTTTGCCAAGGCTTTCGACAGCAGACCTGTCACAAGTGGGTACCACAGGGCAGTGTATTGGGCCCGCTGTTTGTTTGTTTCTATAAAGACATGCCTGATGTTGTACACTCCTCCATACAAATGTTTGCTGATGACGCCAAGTTATTTTGGGAAATCAAGAACCACGGACTGTGAAGAGCTGCAGACGGACCTCTGTGGGTTCCAAGAATAGTCGAAAATGACTGCTGAGATTCAATGTCACGAAGTGTAAGAGGATGCATCTGGGGTGTACCAACAGTAAGGATGAGGATTATGTCCCAACGGATGAAGAAACTGCACTATTTGAGACTGAATGTGAGAAGGACCTTGGTGTATGTTGACGATGAGCTGAAGTTCTCGGCCATTGCGGAAGAGCTAAATCAGGCAAATTAATTATTGGTCTTATAAGAAGGTCGTTCAGATATCTAGACGGTCCTCCCTCGCAACGCATTTTCAAGAATGAAGTGCTTCCCAATCTGGATTACTGTCACCCGTCTGGTCCCAGATGTGCTAGGGTCGGTTGGTTGAAAATGTTCAAGGAGGCCACCACACTGGTGCCTGCCTTGGCACCTCAGCTACCCGAGAAGATTGGAGCGCCTGAACATGCCTAGTTTATACTATAGACGGGCAAGGGGTGACCTAATTGAGGTGTATACATCTCAAGGGCACTGCTCAGTCGCGGTTCCTTACTTGGAACTGGCGACGCCGCCCACAAGGGCCACAGCTCAAGATTGAAGAAGCCGCAAGTCCAGAAAACTGTGAGGGCAAACTTTTTCGAGTGAGAGAGTGAACTCTGGAACAATCTACCAGAAAGTGTTGTGACGGCACCGGTGTGAGCTCTTTCAAGACAAGACTTGACCAACAATGAAGCAGGTTCAGGTACATTCAGGAGCCGTGCGCTCCAGTACTTGCCAACAGTGCGAACAGAGACGTGACCGATCGCCTGCGGCTAATGAGCTGATTATTTGGTGAAGACGATAAAAGTAATATAGAGCCATATGCCTTTAAAGGAGAAAAGAGTTCCTTAGTTTTAAATGTTAGATTTGTATTTGATTATTTTTAACTTCACAGAGACGGACCGACGCTTCGCGGCTTATGAGCCATCAGCGGTAAAGAGGATAAAAGTAAAGTTAGTACACTATGATGGGCCCACAAAATATTTTGCACCTCAAGCTGTGGGGTAGCAGAAATGAGAATAGTTTGGCCACTGACGTTCACCCTGCAGTTGGATGGCCGTAGGATTTACTTAGTAAACGTTTAGGTAATAAAACTGTGCATTAACAAAAAATGTGAGCGTTTCAGCCTTAAGCGGATCCAGGAATATCAAAAGAAGGGGTGGGGAACATGGCGAGTAGGCATTTTGAAGCCATGTACACTTGATATTAGGAGATGCTGAGGTTAATAGTAATTACTTTACTAAACAAAACGTATGAGTACAATCCTGCATTTAAGAAAAAGTATCGCAATTTTCTATTAAAAAGGGGTCCGTCCCCAGGAACCCTTCTGGATTCGCCCCTGAGACTTTATCATTGAAGACAAGACAAATTATTATCAATACAAACTAGAACTTAGTGATGACACGTCTAAATGTATCTTTATCGATTATATTTAATTTTATTTATAACACACTTTCTACGAATAATGTTTACCATTTATATTTTTTCCCAATATGAAGTTAAATAATATGATACTAATATTCCTAAATGAAAAAAAATGGTATAAGGTTCGGGACACCGAGCATTGTTTACATCGATCAGCTGTCGGCCTGTCACTGTGTGCTGCTGCTTGATGTGTCGCCTACGATAGTGAGTTAAAGTACAAATAAGAAACAATGACCAAAGAGTGAGTATTATAAACTTATTAAGAGTTAAAGTAAACAGTTTGTCATCGTCACCTAATAACTTACAGTTTATCTGGAACCATTTATTTTCTACTTTTACTTTTATTCTCTTGCCACTGATTGACCGTCAGTCGGTGGTCGGTCACGGGACTCATGTGCTGTTGGCAGGAACTGGACATGCACTGGCTCCTGAATGTATCTGTACTGCCAGTGGGTTAATATTTAGACGTTGTCAACACCTACTTATATATTGAATTATATAGGAGAAAGAGAAAAACTAAAAATAATTTATTCTACAACGTTTTGTTGTAAATACTGTATATATTTTTCGAGTTTTTCTAACAGATAAAATTACCCACAATATTAGTAGTTCAAAGTGGCAGGGCTTTGAAGAACTGTATTATTGCTTCTAATTGCCCCACAACTTTTTTAATATACCTATCGTGTAGTTTAGACAGTTTTAAAACACGTTTCTTCAAGGACATTTCTGTCGGATGCAGAAGATTACCGTGATACTGATAGGTTAGGTTCTGAAGGCAAACCTGGGGTCTGGGGTAAAGCCCCACTGAGGCACACAGGTTTCTTTTCTGATAAATAAGTAAAAATGGTATTTGCTTCCAAAATACACCAGTTTCATCAACATTAAAAATCTGCTGTGCACTGTACCCACCTTCAATGATATCTTTCAGCTGCTCAGGAAATGTTTCAGCAGCATGGACATCTGTACTGGCAGACTCACCCTTATTTATGTTATTAAAACCATATCACTTTGAAAGTGATGGAACCAACCATTTGACGCTCTGAAATCCTTCTCCTTGCAGTTTCTTCCTCTCCCAAATCCTTCCGTGAGGTCTTCATGCAACTTTAAAGCCTTCTCTTGTAAGAGCTAGCTGACCGGTGTATGCTGGTTGTCACAAAAGTTGACCATGTAACTTTTTCTTTTTGTTATTGGGCACTCCCTACATCCTTGTGTAAGGTGAAGCACAGAAGCGCTTACAGTGCCCAACAGGAAGCATGCTAAGTTCGTGCTTGCCTTTATGTCTCATGAGAAGGAAGTAGAAGACTGAATAATCAAGGGCATAGAAGCCTGAATAGTCAATGGTTTATGTCCTCAAGTTATTGAAGCTCCAACTTGTCCCTGAATATGACCAAGAACTTTCGATTTACACCAGGTACCTACTTTACTGCTAGGTGAACAGGGACTAATGGGCTAGGAAGAGTGTCCAAACAACATCCACCGCCCGAATCGAACCCGTGACATCTCGGCCAGTAAAGGCAAGAGCGGTACCACTCTACCACCAGCACCCGACCATGTAAATGTGAACTGCGGATAGCGATTACTCTTATAATGAGGACCCTGTATTAGTTTTTTTAGCTTATCTTCAATCATAAATTACTTGTTGGTGGACGGGCATGAAAGAAGAATGAAATAACGAGGTAAAATCACTGCAAACACTGATCATATGACAGTACTGTAATTTCATGTCTACATCCTTGTAATGTATCATGCCCTTAAAGTCCATGAGCTTAACACACGCTTGGACAGATGCACACCACACGTTACTGTATCCTCCTACTTGGGGATAATAGAAATGAATATACATGACGATGGAGAATATTATTACGTGATAAATTTTTTGCCCTCTTAAAATGTTTGTTGATGTTTTCAATTCTGTATGCTAGGCCTCCGTTAGCAATAGCTAACCCTGTTTTGTATACAATAATTGGTATGAAAGGATTATGGTTTGGTTTAGTTACTTATCCCTAATCAATAGTTCTGGTTGTGTTTATAAATTTTAAAGTAATTAACAAAACCAAACCACTCTTTTTACCTTTTATTTTATGAAAGTGGTACTGATGCTTAAGTTTAAGTAGTTGTTGATAATACTTGACAAGTTTTGATATTCATAGGAGGGTATAAAGACCGAGTGTCTGAAATCATCAAGAAAATTTACAATATGATACTACTGCATTAAAAATCAACACTGCCTTTTAAGAAACTAATTTCATCAGCAATATTTGTATGTTTGCTAAATAAAATAAAATAATTTTTCCATCTTTTTCAGAATTGTGAAGTTTAATATCAAGTTTAGATAGCAGAATAAAGGACACATGAACAATGGGGGACTTAGAACAGTTTGAGGACATGCTGCTGCTAAGTGCTCGTAATGGTGATATAAAAACTGTTGAAGAAATCTTGAAGGCTCATCTGGATGGGAAGGTCAACCTGACATTAGTTGTAAAGGCAAGTTTTTCTTAATTACTTATGTTTTGTAGGTCTTAGTTAAACACATGTTAGTGTAGGTGTTAGTAAAACACATGTTAGTGTAGGTGTTAGTAAAACACATGTTAGTGTAGGTGTTAGTAAAACACATGTTAGTGTAGGTGTTAGTAAAACACATGTTAGTGTAGGTGTTAGTAAAACACATAGTGTAGATGTTAGTAAAACACATGTTAGTGTAGGTGTTAGTAAAACACATGTTAGTGTAGGTGAAATGTTATTTTTTTCCTAGTGTTGTAGTTCCGTCCCCAAATACTGCAGGGTGGGTGGGTACAAGGGCAAACATAAACTCTCTTCGTTTATTTTCTTGTAAACTGTTTGCTGCCATATTTTTCTATCCTATACAGTATTTCACGTACAGTAAGGTCTCATTTAACGAGTGACACGCTATCTTCAAAATGTTTTGTTAAATGAGTTCTACCAAATGCGGCTTATTTTCCCATAGGATCCCATGCGTGATCAATTTGAGTACTGTCTCATATCTGAGGGTTGGTAACCACATTGCTCCACCTCTAAATGTTATCAGGCTATTTTACCAATCCTCTAAGGTTTTGCATCTCCCTGGGGATCCATTTTTATTTTTATTCATTCATCCTAGTCTCTGCCTTCCCTCTCTCCTACCTTCAGCTTTGCCCATTAATATTTCTGTTATCACCTCATCTCTGATTACGATATATGACTAAAGTACAAGTATCTCATTTTTTTTTTTGTACATTTCAAGTAGTTCTCTTGAAGTTTTTGCCAATCTTAGTACAGTACTTCTTCATTTGTTTTCTGTCAGTGTAGCTTATTATTAGCATTTGCCGGTCCGACAATTACCCAAATGTACCCAAATATAGCCGAATGAAGTCAAATAATGGTCCTACATGAATAAATCGGACTGCTAATCACTTTCGATTAGCATTTGGTGTCATAGTAAAAAAATTGGTAAACTTAATTTAATCTTAGTTGTGTTGTTAGGTTAGGTTAGGTACATGCACTTGATCTATTAACTCAGATTAAATTAAGTTTACTAATTTTTGTGACTTGACACCAAATACTAGTCGAGGTTAAGTTAGGTTAGGTTAGGTATACATGCACTCGATCTATTAACTCAGATTAAATTAAGTTTACCAATTTTTTTGACTTTGTGACACCAAATACTTGTCGAGAAGTGATTGGCAGTCCGATTTATTCATCTAGGACCATTATTTGACTTCATTATACTACATTTGGGTACATTTGGGTAATTCCTCGCTCCCTCGGTACATGCACGCTGATCTATTAACTCAGATTAAAGTAAGCTTTCCAATTTTTGTGACTTGACACCAAATACTGCCGAGAAGTGATTAGCAGTCCGATTTATTCATCTAGGACCATTATTTGACTTCATTCCTGCTGTATTTGGCTACATTTGGGTAATTAGTCGGACCCGCATTTGCCTATAACACCACATTTCAAGTGTCCATACTTCTGATCCAAGCATCATTGCATCAGTCCTGCCATATAAAGCTTTTGAGCAGCCTTTTTCTCAAATTAATATTAATTCATTAGGTATTTTTATTATTAAATGCTGGTTTTGCTTGCCTTATTCTTGTTTTGATTTCTTTTGTACATCTCCTATCACAGCTAATGTTACTTCAAATACTGTATATGCTATGCAGATGATACTGCTCTTATCACAGACAGTGAAGAGGAATTACAAAACTTGTTAACAGATTAGTTGAAAAAGGTGGAAAATATGGTTTAAGAGTTAAAGCTGTAAAGACTAAAGTAATGGTTGTTTCCAAATTAGAAATAAATCCGAAAATAAAAATTATGGTAGTAAACATGGAACTTAAACAAATGGAAAATGGTGTGTAAAGTACTTGCAAGTCTGGCTGAGCGATGCCATCCTGACCAAGAGTTACACAGCCCAACATCGGGCATATCATCACTGTCTTTTATAAATGTGGTTACTGTGCAATGCTAGTAGGGAAGCAGATTCAGATGAACTATAGGTGAGGTACTATCCACCTGTTCAACTACTACTGGCTTAATGTAATCACTTGATTTGCTTGTTTGCAAGAAGTCATAATACATGTTGTCGGTAATAAAACCAATATTAGCCCACACCTTTTTAACACTGTCAGCTCCAACTTAAGCTGGGGTGAAATGATTACTTGACCTGCCCCACTTCTGGTACATACAATCCCTGTGCTTCATATTAATGTCTCGGCTCAGTCCTCCTGTAGTTATAACACTTATTACCTAAACAGTATTAAATAAGTGCTTTTGGTAATTCAAAGAGGGGTAGAGCCTTGATGATGTCAAAATAGCATGGTTTGAGCATACAGTATTTAGATGTTTATTTTTTTCCCCAGATATTATTTGTAGAGTGGATTTATTTTATTTTCATTTGTTGTTTATTTTTTGCAGAAATTGAATTATCTGTACAGTATTGTACATATCTTGGACCATAACATTTGGTGTTTTATATATGTCATAGAAATGCTCGATGGAATGGAAAATACTGTGAAAATTGTTTGTTTTTAGTACTGTACTGCACTGTTCCATGTATGGTATTAAAGTCATGAACCTGAGGTTGTGGAATTTAATGGTTTACTTATGGTATTTATGAAAAAGCTAATTTATTGCCAAATGGCTCCTATTTTACAGGGAAGACAAAAAGTAACCAAGGATGGACCCCATTACAGGCTAGTTACTTTGGTCACTATGATGTGGCTGGTTTCTCCAGCATGGCGCAGCCATTGATGAACTAAATGATGGGAGACACACCTTCATAAGGCTGCATTGACCAACAGAGGTAAATATTTCTGGTATTACAAGCTTGTTACATTGAATTTAGATATGTGTAGAATACACTATAAATGTTTTTTGAAAAGTCTATAGCATGGCTTCTCTGGAAATATATATGAAACTAATACTTCAGATGTTTTTCCTGTGCATTTTGGAGAAAATTGCAAGGAATCTTGTGTTTTAAACACTGCAAATCGTTACTTGAGAGAAATCTTTCCAAAGTGAGTAAAATAAGTTTATGGCCTAAGGACTTTTGTAAATGACCTGTAGAAGATTAACAAGTTTTACAAAATCTTCATGAAGATTTAAAATGGCCAAATATATTGTGAAGTTTAATGAATATTCATCTACAGTATAATGAGCTACTGCTTCATGTGCTGTCAGAACATAGTGAGAGGAAAATTGTAATACTGGGTGGTAATTTAACCCAGGAGTGGCCAAACATCCATAATGTTGAGTGCTTGGCAGTTGAGATAAGTGTGACCCTCAGTTGAAAGTATTTTAAAGTGATGTAAAGTATTGTACATTAAATTATTAAAGACAAAAATGGATTATACAAATATTTCTGTGGTATCATGTAAGTACAGTATAGTAATGTGACCTTTTATGGGTTAACATTAGATTTTCAGAAACACAACCCCCTATTAAAGGAGAGAATCCTGTGTTCATTGTGTCTAATTATTTTGTGAGTTTTACAAATATAACTTCATGAAATTACGATCAAAGTGGATAAAAATGTCCAGTTTAATAATAATTATTCCTTAAAGAATAAAAAAGAAAGGGAAAACTGTTAATATAAGGTAATTTAAGATATAAGGCAGAGTAAGATTACATAGCAATGATGAGAAAGCTGTTGCTGCTAAGGAGTGATTTTTCTTCTGATTTCCAGACACAACGATCATTGAACCGAGAAAGTTCAATTGTCTTGCAACAAAGAGGAATTAAAATTTTAATTGTTAAATTGAAGAATGGTAAGTCGGGAGATCATATTGTGGGATGCCTGTATGTTTAACATAAATACAGGCATCCCTTGGTATCCGATCTCCCAACCTACTGTGATTTTACTCTGCAGTACAGTTTATCATATGAAGTTTAGAGTAGAACAAGAAGCTTATCTGTTTCTTTGTATGAAACAAACTTGTCCTACCCTGAAGTAGATTACAGTATTTGTTTATAAAACTTCCTATCATTTTGACTACAAGTTATCGTTTATTTTTGCAAGTAAAATAATTTTTTTTAAGACATCATTGCACCAGTTTAAGTAGTTGTTGACAATCAAACTGCATAATTGCTCTCATCTTCATTCTAGGATGTGGTACTGTTACTGTTGGAACACGAGCCAGCGTAACCACCATCAACGGTGAAGGATTACGCCCTTCAGATCTTCCACGGATCTCCAGGTGCACTATTAAAATACTTCAAAAGTTTGTTAGTTTTAGTAACTCAGAATATTCTTCAAGTAGTTAATTCTTTTCATAATTGTGCTCTAAATACAGTATTATGAGTACAGTGCAGTAATTATATGCTTCATTATTTTATGGTTTTTGGTGCATCAGTGATTGATTTATTACATAGCAACACACTGAACACAGGCCTTCAAATACAATAGGCCAGGCAGGACTTCAGTTTAGGTGGAATGAACCAGTTGTTAACTTGTTTATTAACTCGTTTGTCTTATTTAAACACTCCGAATGCATTCCAGATGATATAGCCTTTCTAGTTTTCAGTCTTTCCAAAATTAGGATTTTGTGCATAATCTGCATAAATATGGTAAATGATATTGAATTGCAGTGTCTGTCATCACAAGGCTGAGGATTTGAGGGTCTAGCCATGAAATATAAAAAATACTGAACTAAACACATTTGAACTGTTTCAACATGTGAACCAGGTATTGACTTTGGTTAGTGTTATTCTATAATATACCATCTCAAACCTCTAACTACCCTTGGAAATATTGACACTGTCTGGTATTGTCATTTAAAGAACTCAAACAAAACTTTTAAGAGAGTATCAGAAAGACTGTAGAACAGATAAAACATTAGAAAATATAAAACAATTATGTCAGCAATACATTGAAGCTGTGCAGTGCACTGTACGATAAATTGGCTGAGACAGTGACGCCATATTCTGTGCAGACCTTGACTTAAGTGCAGAGGTTGTATGACATAACTTCACACACACAAAAAAAAAAAATAGTGAGGAAAAAAAATAAGTGGCCTTGAGGGAAGTAATAACACTACCACATTTGAACACAAACTAGTTATTTTTGTTAAGGAGCATCTGTTCACAAATTGATATCAAATATTTCAGATCTGAGCATTCTACTTGTTAACTTTTTACAACTCAAGCCTTGAGGCCAGGGAAAGGAACAGTTTCTTAGCCTCAAATTTAAGTGACCCCAAAAAGGCAAGGTAAAAAGACCTTACTGCATTAATAATATGTGTGTGAAATCTGTAAAGGAACAGAAAAGTCGAAAATGGTACAGAGTATGTGAAAATTGGCAGTACAGTGCAGTGGTAGCATACCTACTTCTCAACATTGGGTCCTGAGATCAATCCCAGGTGAAATAAGAGAATGGTGTTGTCCAGTTTGATCTGACCGAACTTTTGTAACGTTTTCTCTGGGTACACACCTGGTACACATAAGAAATGTAGATACTGGTAGTGAGACAAGAAGTTTTTTCATTCCTTCCCATTATTGAAAGCTTTTCATGAGTTAAGAAAGCATTTATCTTTTGCAGAAAAATTATCTCAAGTTCCTGGTTAACTTGCATAACCATCATTCAAATAGGGGCAGTGTGGCTATGATTTATTATGCTTTTTGTGCAGTGTTCTTCAATTTTGAACACTTCTCATTATTTTCCTGGTTGTACCAGAAGTCAGTTCAGTCGATAAATAAACCTTAAACTTTGGTTAATTTTCTTTTGACTTCTGGTTTCTAATCCCTTAGTATTTTGTATTGAATTACACTTCTTCAATACAGTGTATATTTTTTATATCGCTGTTTTTACAGTATTTCTTAAATGTTCTCGGCTCTATTTAGTGAAATAACCCAAGGCCACTATATTTATACAAGGGTATGAAGACAAAACACCATTTTAAACTATGACTGAAGCAGAGCTGTTCTGCACAGGTCCACAAGTCGCACATCGCGGGTAAATTTGACAGCTTCGTGTAATTCTGAAGTTTAGGTCTAAACATCCAATAATTGTCAAGTAATATGCCATTGCCAAAAATGTCCAAATTATCGCAAAGCCCAAATTAGTGAAGGCGAATTAGAGGAGTTAAAGTGGACTTTGTGAAGCTAAGCTACTACCAAGGCTCACAATTACTGTACTGTATTAAGCACAGTTCATCCCACTCTTTGACCATCAAATGAATCCATAAGAACACTGCAGAGGAAGAATTTAAAATTTTAAGGGTGGAACATCCTAATGGTGTGATTAAAAGCTATATCTATTCTGATACTAAACCAGTAAACACATAAAAATAACTAATAGTCTATAGAAATATCATTTACAGGGTATGCTGTAACGAATCTAATTGGTTCTAGAACCTCGCTCATATAGCAATCGTTCGATTATAGGGGTAATCCGTTCTAGGCCCCCAAATGCAACCACTTAACAATGAAAAATATAATATAAAATTGTAAAATTGTAAAAAGTGCATAAATGTGCATTTAAACTCCTGAAATAAAGAATATCATTAATACTTGTAATAAAAAATAATAAATTAGTACAAAAAATGATAAAAATACTGTTCGTTGTAGGAGTTTCGCTCTTATAGCATTCTCAATTTTATAGGTAAAACCGTTGGTTATAGGAATATTCAGAGTAGAATCCGTCATATAGCATACCTTACTATATTACCTTAAAAATCCAATGAAGGAAGTTATCATGTGTTGACAAGCCAGCTGGATGTGTGTGTATAGTAGGTTCTTCCGATGTTAGACTCTACTCTTTTGATCACTCACCTTTACTTCATTAAAAACAGAGAGGGTAAGAGTGATATACAGTACAACAGTTCAATATAAAGCATGTATTTGCAAATTTACTTCCATCACCACGCATACAAATTTAGGTGCAAGGTGTGATCAGAGCTAGTGGTTCAGGTCCTGCTGTGAAGTTTCCAGGTGAACCCTGTGACAGGTGTAGGAGGTGAACCAGTTTTGTCACCGCCACAGACACAGGGTATAGCGCTGTTGCGTAGAGGAAGTAGTGAACACTGGAGGTGTTTTGACATACTGTACACAGGAAAAAGGCTGTAACAAGAATTGCAGAACATAAGAATCATATAATATATGACATAGAGTTTCCTCAATTTCTAATTTGGCGGTTGGCTTAGAATGACACTCACGAGAAGGTGAAGCACAGTGATCACACGAGCAAGTGTCAGTGGTGGAGAACAAACTTTGAATTGACAATCCCAGACATTACCTTTCCATACCTCAGCACATGCGCAAGCAGTAAATGGCCAATCAAATACAAGCAATTACAGTAAACAGTTGAGCATGTACGAGTTAGATGTATATTACCATCAATTACAATGAGGTACAAATAGTTGAAAATCTATTACAAATTTAAGTAAACATTACAGTGATGTATATTTTATAATGAATAATCAACCTTACAACCAATTCTGATAGTGTAGCTGGGTACAGTTGGATGTTTCTGTTTGGCCAAGTGAGAAGCAATGAGAGGTGTGTCCCTAAAACCCCACTGTGATTGTGGGTGCTTCAGGGTGTAAATATTTATTAATAGTTATTAGCTACAAATTAAGAATCTCAGAACTTTAGAGGTACATAACTGTGACTACATCACTGAATATTTTAAAGGATTCTTGATGAAACCAGGTGAGGAGCAATTTTAAACGGTTATATTTCTCAGAGGTAAAATGCTCTCCACCCCTACACTATAACATGAGTGCATTGTCATGTGCACATTATCAAGGGTCACTCACCAATACCTCATAAGCCATGAATAGTTTTAATAAAATAACCTATTTTATATCAAGAGCATGTTCTACCACAGTACAGCTCACTTTTATGCAACAGGTAACAAAGCTGATAGTTGCTGCAGAGAAGACTGAACAAAGAAGAAAAGAAGAGAGAATCTTGCATTATGCAAGAGAGGGAAAAGCAGAGGAAGTGACAAAGTTGTAAGAAGGATTTTCTTTTTTTCCTTTTTTTTGAGCATTTGGCGAATGTCCCAACAGTTGATAAAATAACAGCGAAATATATTTTTAATCTTCTTATATCTGAGTTGGTTGGCCACAACAGAAGAGCCCCAGGCTGCTCCCCAGTACATATCTCCTTTGCCTTTTCCATTCTCCTTCCACCATTTTCTCCTAAATACAGCTACTCGACTTACTTTACCTACGCACCAATCGCGACATACGTCACCAGTCGCACTAAAAATTTTTTCAAATTACTTATTTTCGCCCCACGTTAGTGATTGTGCTGTGTACTGACAAAATTTTCGTTTGTAATTCACTTTAAAATGGCTGGCAAGCTTAAAGCTGAGAGTTTTGTGGTGCTGAGAAGAAAAAGAGACACCCATTTTAGATTTTCTATGTATTATTTATTTTCGACTTATGCACCTGGATTTGGTCCCTAACCCGCCGTAGTCAAGAGCAGCTGTATAGTATTTCAATCTTCCTTTCTTTCCCCATACTGTAGTAGCTGCTTCCTCTACATGAGGTATATACGGAGGACATAAGTTCTGTCTCCCTCCCAGCCAATGTGACTTCAAAACATCTTAGGTTCAAACATGAAGCAAAGCAGCAGAAGGAAGTGCCTTTTTGAACCAACAAATGTCACACCAAAATGTTTATCAGAGAGATGGGGAGAGGGGTGAAATGGAGGAAGGTTGCAGGGATGGACAATGATGTAATGAAATCTCTTTACATTGGTAATGTTAGGATTATGATAGAGATGGTTTTCAATAATACTGTTAATGAAAATTCAGTAACAATACTTTTATATGCATGGTTAAGAATAATATGAACAAATATTCAAAGGTTGCAGCAGAACAGTGATCCTTATTTACATTAGGGATATGTTCCGGAGAAAGTGACAATGAAATGTTTTATAGTGAGAATTTTAAGAATTGATGTAATTACGAGTGCAGTGGAGACATGATAATTTGTGGGTTAGGTACCAGAAGGCATTGCTGATTATCAGATTGTGAATTATAGTTAATTGATATAAATAGAAATAATTAGTTTGGTTCCAGAAAAAATACCGATAAACTGTTCCAAAACTGCTTTCATAAACACTAAACATCATACATAAAACATACAGTAACACTTGGATAGTGTACAAAAGTAGATATTTATAACATAAACAGCTCCTTCCTTCATCCTGTGGGTGACATCAATACACCAACATGAAGACAGGCAGGTGCTGGTTGGCTGGTCTATGTAAACAAAGCATCGGGCATTTAATATGACACAATAAGTCATTTCGGTCAAGTGTGGAATCTCATCACCAAATGAACCTAAATAATATGGGAATTATGGTGAAATTGCATGTTGTTGTCATAAAGGGGTCATGGGCTTGTGGGAATTAATTTTATAGTTTATTTTTATTTCTAAGTCACATTAGAGCATTGAAATGAAATTTCCACAACTTTTATGGCTTGTGTAACTGGCATGTGCATACACAGCTGACAAGTGCCCGTGTGTTATGGTGATTTCTAGACTCAGTATTTTCCCCTCCTCACAATATACCCCTCACAATATACCCCTACACTCTTTATTTTATCTTATATCTGTACTGTATATTACTCTATAGTCTACAGTATTTTATTTATTCATAAGGCACAATAGTTCATTCTGTGTTTACTTACACAATGGCATTAGTGCTCAGTTGTGAGAGGTGGCTGACATATTTTGGTGTGGTGGTAAAACTTAACACTTGTAGGGCACGTTATTACAGTAGTACTTATTATGTTAACATTTAAAAAATAATTCTCTGTATGTAACTAATTGGATCATACATATTAAGTTGTCAAGAGTCATCAGCTGCAAAAGGATGAATAATTCATCTCTGATTGGTGGTTTTGGTTTCAATAGTATGTGTGTAACGAGGAAGAGTTGGAATGCAGAATAATAGTTTTGGTAAATATTGCTACATTATTTTATTGCAGTAACGTATAAACAATACAAAATTAACATCAATACTGGATTACATACAGATGCATTTACCCTCAAGATATGAAATGGATATCATTACGTATATTATACTGTACTGCACTACAGTGTTGCTGAAACAAAACAGTACACTTATTCAGATAGTTGATTATAAATTTATTTAATTTATATATACTGTAATATGCAATGATGTCTTTATTACTGCTAATATTTTATCACATAAAACCTTTTATGCTAATGATGTGATTATGGGTATTTACTTTTAATACAAGGTCCAGCTTCCTGAGGAGTGTCAGCCACTTCACTAATTCTCCTGGAATTCCGCTAAGTTTAGGCACATGTTAGGACACTGTCTCACTGATTCCCACACCTCCCAGGCCTTTCTTCAATGGTGTTGCAACAAACTTAATCACTATCCTACTCATGACACATGATGACCCATAAATTCTGATGGGGCTCATCATATCACAGCCCTTGGACGGTCAATCGAGGACTTCTACTTCCAGGTGCTGAATTATCCAGTCCATCACCACATTCTTCATGTGGATGGGACTCCTGTTTTGCACGAGTGTAATAGGATGGGATGAGGCAATGCAGTGGTTTGCACCGTGGGCAAAATTCTTCTTCAAAACACTACCGTAATTTTCGCCTGTGAACTTTTCTCTAGTCTCACCAGCTCCCCAGGTCCAAAGGCCCACATCCAGCCCCAAAAATTTGCTGTCACTCTGGATGTGTTGAGCACCATAGCACATTCTTCTTTCTGTGCTTGGAATAGTCGTTCTTTCTTTTCTATCACATAACAATGGATGTCATTTTCATGGATGCGCTGTCGTGGTTCGTGGGTAGCAAGGAAGCTGCAGACCCCGCTGTGACCTGAACTGCAGACAAGTTTGGTTGGTCCTGTATGGTGTCCAGTATATGAATGACATCTTCATGCATGGTAACCGTGGTCTCCCCACTACGAAACATGGTTTTAAGAGAACACTCCTCCTGCCTCTGTTGAAACCCTCTGTTGGCAGTTCTGACGAGACCTGTCATATTTGCAGTTACTTTTAAAGTTTCCACTCTCCTTCATCCTGGAGATTCATCCCCGGTAGCAAACATACTACAGTATATATTATAGCAATAAGAGTGAATGAAAGGAATGTATAATGGTGATCTTAACCCCTTGTGTATGATGTCATCTCTGAGCTGAATAAAATCGTCTGGCGTCTGTCAAAGAAGATATAACAAGT
This sequence comes from Homarus americanus, assembly GCF_018991925.1. NCBI lineage: Eukaryota > Metazoa > Arthropoda > Malacostraca > Decapoda > Nephropidae > Homarus > Homarus americanus. Next base: position 16,209,821 of record NW_024716703.1, on the reverse strand, counting down.
GGCGTCCTCGAGTGAAGGCTATCCTGTATAATGGCTGGAAACATCTTGAAAGAGTTAAAAAAAAATTACCTATGGCGGAAGGAAGAGGGTGGCAATTTAATGAGGGAGCCTGAAACTTAAATGAGTATGGGCATTATAATTAAGTCTGTTCTGGCCAGTCTGCTAGAGAGTGCCATCAAGAGTGAAATCCCTGGCTCTCACAAGGCTCAGCCATGCCATACACAGGCCAACTGGCCTATTGCAGACTCCTTATATTCTTATGTATCAATATTTTTCTGGCTAAATAAACTATTTAAATTTCAGTGTACCAAATTCAGTTTTCAATAATATTTATTTGGAATGTGAGATGATAAATTGGATACAGTGTTATATAGAATAACTAGATCTAATGGTAGATAGAAATTGCATGCATAATATCACAGAGTGTCAAATGCAGTACATAAGTACAGTACAGTACTGATATTGTCCCTGTACTCTATTTAGGTTTGAGAATTAAAATTTGGTATTTTAATGTTTCAGTTACTAGAAGCAGGAGCTCCCAATGTGAACTGTGTGGACTCTCAGGCAACACCAGTTTACATTGCACTGCCTACCGCCATATTGATGTTGCTGTTGTATTGTTACAAAATGGCTGTGATCCCTCTATCAGAAACTTAAATGGCAAGTTATTTTTCTTCCTTTTGTCGTAGAAAAACTTTTTATGCAAATGTATTTTTAGTTAGACTATTTATAAGACTATGCCTAAGTAAGTCCTTTATATTTATATTGTAAATTGTTTTATGGGAAAGAACATGTTAGACAAAGTAGGAGAAAAGACTTGACAATATACAGTTCAGTGAGTGAGGCATTAAATAAAACACTGAACCCTTTCATCTTACTTATTTTTACTTTATGCTCTTGGCCCTGATCAACCTGTTAGTTACTTGGGTGGTTGGTCACATCTCTTTGTATACTGTTGGCAATACTGGACATGCATTGCTCTAGATTGTACCTAAACTTGTGCCAGTGTTGGCCAAGTCAGGTCTTACTATAATTAAACTCACACTTGGTGTCATCCAAAATTCTATGGCAGATTATTCCAAGAGTTCAAAACTCTCACCCAGAAGAGTTATCTCTGACAATTTCTGAACTTTTGGCTCTTTTAACCTGAGGCTGTGACCTCTAATGGGGCAAGCATCTGCCAGCTCCAGGTATGAACACTCAACTGAGTAATGTCCTCTGAAATGGTTTTAAATTTCTATTAGAATACCCCTTGCCTGTCTATTGTAAAAGCTAGGCAACTGTAAGTGTTCTAATCTCTTGTTACAATTGGCTGAAGAAATGATGTCACCGTTTTCAGTATGATTCGTTCAAATAGTGGTAGCGCAACGTGGCAGGAGCCAAGTGTGTGACTGACCAGAGACCGATGGGCCGGACGCTTTTGTAAGATGGTACATTAATGAACTCCTGAGCCAAATTTTCACGACATAACTTTTTCTGGCATTCCTCATACTTTTGCAGGTAAATGGCCCAGATAGGTAGCAAAATTAAATGGGCTATATCCCATGTTTGAAAGATGAAGAAAATGCATACAGGGTTCAAGAACAACATTCTTCGGTTTTTCTTGAATACTTATCAATGATACTTTCATAGTCTGGTTTGATGTTTTTGTGGACAAACATAATAATGAGACCATTGAGTCTGTCTTGCTGCATTGTGGACCTCATGACCAGTTTTCACTGTTTCATTGCTGAGTTACTACGTTCAACCCAGCACTGGTCACTGGAATGATCAACAGCATGTATGGGATCCTCATCTGAGGAGTTGATGCAATTGTGTCCTGCAGATTGTTAGGTTTGGAGTCTGCACATTCCCATTTCCTTTCCAGATGTGAACTTCAGCATGTAGAGATGATGGGAATGGAAAATCTTCACCAAAGTGCTGTTCTAGGTCAGTCACCTCTTCATCAGAGAGGTTGTCAGTATTACCAGTGGCTTGAAGTGTGATTCCAGTTGTTGAGCATGTCATCTAGGAATGAGATGAATAGGACATGTCTGTAATAGACCTCTGGTGTGTCTCCTGGTACCTCCTTATCTGCTGCCCATAACATTGGGTATAGCCAGTGTTGTCCCAGCCACTCCAGCTATCTGTTCAATGGTCTAAAAGATCTTGGAGTACACAGACACTGACCTGAGTATGTACTTTCGCTTGAACTTCTCCATGAGTTCTGACCACATCTTCAGTTGAACCCTGCAGAAGCTGACTCAGGCCCTGGTAGGCTAAGACTTTGCGATTCACTTGGAATGCTGTGATGAATTGTGAGCTTGTGATTGAACACAGCAGGCCATGACTTCAGTCACGGCCTTGACATTCCATCTGTGGCCCTCATTATTGCCGAGTCTTGTTAAGCAGTCAAAGATGGCTTCATACATATGATGAAGTCCTCCAAGGCTGTGTGGCACTCAACCCACCTTATTTCACAAAGAAGCTTGAATTTTTCTGGTTTCAAGAATGGCTGTCCCTAACTATTTCTTTCTGCATTGAGTGCGCAGGTGTTTTTTCCAGATGTAACTGTCGTTTCAGTAAATACTTGAACTAAATTCTCAGTCCCTGCACATTGGACATTATGTTTGTCATCTCTGGGAGCTTACTTGCTTTGCTCAGGGTCATGTTAAGGCTACAGCGTGGTTGTAGTTGGCCTTAGGAACCACTTTCTGAAATTTATGGCACACCCATTGGTTTCCCTAGCCATGTTCTCTGCACCATCATAATTCTGTGCTCTACACAACTGAGGGTCCAGATGCAGTCCTTTGATGCAGTCAAGCAATTTTTGCATATTGCTGTGCCTGTAATCTCCTCACAAGTAACAAACGCCATTAATCTCTCAACAGGTTCATTTTCGTTTAGGTACCTGATCACTATGCCCAACTGTTCCACATTGGTAATATCTCTGACTTCATCAGCCTGCATTCCAAAAAAATACCCCATGGTCAGTCAATTGCATCATGATTTTTCACCATTTCTTTTGGCATGTCTTCTTTGACACATATAAGAAGCTCATTCTTCATTGTTTTTAAATGTATTGGGTATTTATTGACTGTCTCAAAAATGAGAGTTCCTTGTCCACCCAAATAACACAAGTTGAGGAGATCTCTGAAATTTCAATGGTCAATAGATTTTAATGTAGAATCATCACCGTGGGCCCCTTAATGATACCCCTTCCTCCTACAGAACTCGATGCACCTGATGATAGAAAGGAGAAACATTCTGTTCTCCACTTGTTTTGACACCTCACTGGTTATTGTCTGGTTGATGATTCTCATGTGTTTTACAAAGCCTTGTAATCTTGGCCTCAGACTTCAAATGATAGACAACTTTGAGTGATTTCGTCTTCTTCTGTTGCATCCTTCCAATTATTGCAAGGCTTGTCAGTCAGTAGGTGGCTGAAGGTGGATTGGCTTTATGGGGAAGAGAATTAACGAAAGGAGAGGAGACCATCTGCTGCTGGTTAATATGCCTTAGTGTAATACTGATTCAGATACTCAAATCTGCATCGTCTGGTTTGTGACCAGATTTCTTCAATCCTTCTATGTCTTCATTGGGAAAAACATAACTAGCATCAGGCTTGCAGTTCTTATTAAAGAGCGCTGCTTTTAAAAGATACATTACGATCTACAGGGACTACACTTTATTGCTGTAATTGAAGGTTTAAAAAAAAAAATTGTGGCTAAGGGTTGTGCACCCACCATGCCCTCTGGATCCACCCTGGATATAATAAGGCAATTGGTTAAGATTTGCTGGTGGAGATGAGTCTACTTGTCCCCAGTGTGTCTGAGGAGTAAGTAATATGGTGACTGGGAGAATGATGACACAGTGAAAGCTTATTTGTCGACTTAATAACAATGTGGGTGTTAAAGAATAATGAAGTAAGTTAGTGAAATAAGTAATCATATTGGTATTAAAAGCTGCATTATTTTAGCATATCATTATTATCACGAAAAATTATGAAATTGATGATTTTTTTGTAACTTTGGTTTTTCATTTCTAAATTGAAAATGGAACAAAAGTTATTTTCATAACTTTGGATTTTGTAAACTGAACCTCCATAAAGCAAGGACTCCTGTACTTTATAACAAAGACTGCAAAGAAATGCATAACAGATGCAATGGGTTGCATAAACATTGGTAAATGCAGGTTGACTCTTCAAGCGCAGCTGGTTGGACTAGTCAGCATGACCTGTCCACATCTAAACCTGTAACCCATAAACTTCTTTTTTCTCACAAATCACTGTTAAGTTTTTAGCTATAATATTAAAAACAATCCAAGCAAAATTGTTTACTGTATGAATGTCTATGAACATAACTAAACCTGCTTTGACTATGTGGCAGAAAGTGTTGATGTTAGTGAATGAGAGAATGTTTTATTTACAGTGCTATGGCCGTAGATCAAACCAAACTTTACCAAAGCCTAAAGTACTGAGGAATACTTAAGGTAAAATCAAGTTTACTGTTAAAAGCTCTTAAATGCAAGTAGAAAATAGTACGATAGACTGAGGTTATTGTGATGTATGAAGGCCTAGGCATCCTAAAACTGAAACCCATTCAACCTCTTGGTTTTTGGATAAAGTATCATTGATCTGTACATGTATTTATTTACATCATTTATTTTCACAGGCCAAACTGCATATGATATGGCTCAGACACAGCAGATGCAGCAGGTTCTAGGTACAGCCAGTCGGAGTTTCCATCACAGTGTTTCCAGGTTTGAAGGACCACTTCTGCGGCGAATCTGTATTTAGGTTGGAGAATGGTTTGGGTGAGTCTCAAGCCTGTGTTTTAACTGCTAACATGTACAGAGTCAAAATGTTTAAGTTACTGTTTCTTTTATTAATACAGTCTGGGAAAAGACATATAGTTTTTGTTATAATGGGAAAAATGGGAAGTGATGAGGAGGTGGGACTGACTGTAAGTGAGCTGAAGAATGGTAAGGTACCAAGAGCGGATGGATGGAATATTTGGAAATGGCAGAAATGTTCAGTATGAATGGTGGAAAAGATTGAATGAATGACAAAACTGTTGCATCCCCAAAGGAGGAATATAATTAGAATTATATGATTACAAATCCATAAAATTATGGGAAAATAAGGGTTGGGGTTCAGGAGCCACTGATACCTTCCAGTACTAAAAATGTTATCTCCCATATGCACTAGGGCCTTTGTAAATCATTATATAAACATAAAATTCTAATTAATTTTGCAAAAGCATAACTATTCAAAAACCTAAAAAAAATATTTTGGGGGTTTAAGGCCTCTTTTCATCAACTAAGACCAAACATTTTTTATTATATGTTTTCTGAATTTTGCTTTCAAATTTCAATGTTGGGGATCAAAATAAAAACAGAAATTGTGGCCAATCTATAAAATCTACAAATGTAATGATTCAGACATGAAATCCATTTTGTTCCAGATGTTTTATGATAGTACATACTGTACTGCCTGCCAGGATGACACAAATAACATATAAAATTAATAATTTCTGTTGAACCAATCCCCATATTTTATTTCTCTTAAGCCTTTAGATTTACAGTACCAACCACAGGGTTTGCCAGGAACCTATCCCCACAGTTGGTGAGGACTACTGTATTAGAGTTAAAGTAAATAAATAAATTACAGTACATGTTTCTCAAAATTACAAGTTTAAAAATACTGTACTTTACCCTGTGATAATTATTATTATTTTTTTTTACTTTCTGTATATAAGACTGAGTAGGTATGTATGTAACTGAGTAAAGAACATGAAGAAAATTACTTCGTATATCTACTTAAAATTGTGAGTTGAAAAATAACCATAGCATAACATATAGCTCATAGATGGGAATTTTTGGAAAAATCCGTGCTCGGCCGGGAATTACTTTTGGCATTCATTTTAAATAATTTGTTCCAGAACATAGCGGTTTTGGAATGTTCCACATACCGGACGTTGGATAAACGGTCCCACACTTGTAATTGAATATTTAAAAATCTTTGTTGATCTTTCTTGAAAAGATAGGCATCACATTCTGGGGTTTGAACAAAAATACATATTTTGAGATAAGGAGCCATTGAACTGGAAATCAGCTGCTCCTTTAGTGCTATAAGGGCCAATGTTATCAACTCATTACGTATACACCGAGCAAATATTTTGAGCCAGTGTCAGTCATGAAAAATTGTGTGAAAGAAGGGTCAGTGTCAACAAAGACTGCAAGTTATGAAGAAAAAGTACCCATTGAAGAAAAAAAAGCAGAGCACCATGAACTGGCAGAAATGGCATTTGAACAAAAAAGATCCAATTACATGGGGTATGCTATAACGAACGGATCCTACTGAATATTCCTTGAATGGTTTTACCTATAAAATTGAGAATGCTATAACGAGAGCATAACTCCTACATTGAACGTGGATGAATACGGGACTATTTAGCCTGGCTATGAATATTGTTGTGCCGTGATCCACAACAGAATGTCAGGCGCCATCTTTGTCTCATTGTGTAGCCAGTGCACCACTGTTATTGTTGAAATTTCGTCTTTTGATGTGGAAATTAGCGTTATTTGTATAACTATTTTGTTATACAAGTATACATTGTAACAATGAGTGTCCCAAAGCAAGTGAAAGCTAATAACCCTTGAAACTAAGAAAGAAATTATAAAGCGTGAGAATGGAAGAAGCATTGCGAAACTTAGTGATGAATATGGGATGGCTAATCGACTATATACGATTTTGAAGAATAAGAGTTAAAACTGTGCAAGTGGCTAAAGGGAATCTTTAGACTTAGCAAAGCAATGTGTAATGTGATTGAAGAGATGGAAAATTTACTCTTAGTGTGGATAAAGGAGAGAAATGGCAGGTGGTAACATTAGTGAAGCTATAATTTGTGAGAAGGCCAGACAATTGTTTGAGGACCTTAAACCAAGACTCCCAGTGGAAGTGATAGTGATGTGCCAGTGTTTAGGGGTACCTCTATGCTGAATAACACTAAGGTAAGATAAAGTACCTTATTTTTTACATTTTCCACAGAATTTTTTCAGTGTTAAGTGGTTATATTTGGGGCCTGGAGCGGATTAATCCTATAACTAACAAATGCTATATGAACGAGGTTCTGGAAAAATTACGTTCGTTATATACCCACTGTATGTGTATACTGAGAACAGTACATTGTTTGACCTTCAGAAAGTATTATCACCCACTGGGAGTTACCTTTTAAAAGAGACAGCTTACAATTTTCAATTTAACTATACTGTACTGTACAGGTATCCCTTGTTTAACGGTGGGTTGCACTCCTGAAAAACCTAACGTTAGAAAAATTATCGCTAAACGAGGGATGAGTGGGGATGCATCCTACCATCAGATACAAATTTTAATAAAGCCTAAAAATACCCATATATACAGTATTACCATAAACTTTGTGCATTCTAGCACCACCTCTAACCAGTCCCCACCACCATTACTACTACCTCACCCTAAGTCAAAATTACCATCAGTACCACCATTACCATCATCACCCTATCTGTTGTTTACCTGTGACTTTGTTTATAGAGTGAAAGTTCAGTGAACAATACCTACATTAAATCATCTACTGATCTTAACTTGACCTTAATTCAGGGCTGGCTCGAGGCATAGGCAGACTAGACCTAGGGCCCCCAGCCCACAAGGGGCCCCCTGATGCCTCCTTCAGAATTCTGTTCAAAATCTCTGAAGTTGCCTGGTGTGCATTTTCAAGTTATCTGCCCAAGTTGGAACCCTTAAATGAAAATTTGAACCTTAAAAAGCATTACAATACATTAATTATAACTGCATTCTTGATATTTTCTCAGTACTGTACAATAGGGG
>NW_024716703.1:16026616-16201878 GCF_018991925.1 Homarus americanus | reverse complement strand
CAGGGCGGGTGACGCATTCCAACTTACGACCTGGATTTGGGTCCCTAACCCTGTCGTAAGTCGGTGTATGTGTGTGTGTGTGTGTGTATACACACACACAATATAGTCTGGGTTTACGCAGATATTTTATATGCGGCACCTGTCCAGAAGCGAGAAATATTATTTACGCGGTAAATGAATGCCATCATATACAAGGCAGGCGGTGGGGCAAGGTGCTGGCCGCTGACGTCAGACTCGCGCCGATGATGTCGCGGACTGTGATTGGTCTATTTAACCTTGCCATCCCTGCCACCCACACTCTAGACCACCGCCACGCCAGTCTGACTGTCCCTGCGTATATTCACTCGTGTCCAGGAACCGGTTTTGTTTTTTCTTTCTACACAATGGCTTCCGCTGGACCCCCTCCACCCCCAAGAAGCCCTGAACTACCTGGCCCAAGCCCAAGAAGGTGCGATGCACCTTAAGCTATGAAGTAAAGTACAAGATCGTCCAGGAGTTAGAAAAAGGCATGAGACAGGTAGATCTGGCCAGACAATATGGAGTGAATGAATCGACGATCCGCACTATCAAGAAGGATGCCGGCAAAATAAATGAACACATGAACATTACCAAGTCTGTAGGTGCCTCGCTGGTGAAACATTGCCACAATAAGTTGCTGCTGAAGACCGAGAGTTTGTTGGTAAGCTACATTATTAGTCAGTCAAGAAGGAACATGGCAGTCAACACTCGGGCACTGTAGGATACGCCCGAGAATTCTATGCAGCAGTGGCAAGAAAAATGGGGGTTGCAGAGCCCAAGCCCTTCAGTGCTTCCGCTGGTTGACTGCAAGGTTTTAAACGACGCAACAAGATCACAAATATTGAGATAGTCGGAGAAGGAGCAAGTGCCAACTGGGCTGCCGCCAAGAATTTTCCCCCATTTTTACAGAAAATTATGGAGGAAGGACAGTACACCGACGACCAAGTGTTCAATATGGATGAATCGGGGTTGTACTGGAAGAAATTGCCATCCAAGACCTTCGTAGTCAAGTCTGCTAGCAAGTGTCGGGGACGCAAAATGCAGGAGCGCATCACCGTACTGTTCACCACCAATGCCTCCGGCACTGCTAAGCTGAAGTTGTCTGTACTGGCGACTACAGATGCATGACATGTGTAACAAAGGTTCCATTCAGTATCTCCTTCATATCTCCAATTAACTACCTGAACCTATAACTAAGCGATAGATATTTCTAATACAGTGAGAAAGAGTGAGAGAAAGAGGGGGAGAGAGAGATTGCTACCATTCGTTGCCTCTGCGCCAAACTCTGGTAGTACAACTATTCATCTCATCTGTGCTGAACGTCTTCTCGTCGCAATACACGTCTTCCCAGAAACAAGCTGGCTTTTCTGCATACACTAATGCATAATCCAGGAGCCTTTCCATGTCTACCTCAGTCAGGTGTGGCTTCTTTGAGGGCATATGGGCATGGAGGTCATTGCTGTAGTGTCTGTTTCTGATTGTCTGTGATGTGTAGGCCAGTCCCAGTTCTTGTCGGATGCTGGGGGCAGTGGTAAAGGGTCTGTTTTGGATGATAGCTGCTATTGCTCTATCCAGCGTAGGCATTGTGCAGCGAGGCTGTTTGGCTCCAAGCTGATGCAGGGTCTGTCCTGTATCATCGTGGCGCTTTATCCACAAGGCCATGGTGTGCTTGGAAACACCGAGCCGCCGAGCAATCGCACTATTGTTCAGGCGCTCTCCATGAAGTGCTATGATTGTTGCGTGTGTTCTCTCCGAGGTCTTCATAATGACTAGCATAGCTATGACTGGCGTATAGCCTATTACAACTCTTGCTGCTTGCTCTGATGGTCTGCCCTTTGCAGATCGAAACTGCTCCGTTTCTAACAGATTCATTAAATTCTTTTAAACGAGCACACTTCCTCTGGCAAAATTCTTTGCTGAACTGTGTTAATTAACACTGACAATGTTTTTACTTTGTGAATTTTACTACCAGTAACCCCCAGTCAACCCCCTATTCTTATCATATATTGTGACAAATTAAAGAGATATAGTTCGTTTCTTAACTCATATCTTTCCGGTAGCTCAGTTACTTAAGCGTAATATTGTATAACTTTCCTACGTTAAAAATGTTTTGGATTTTTTCTGGTTGAGGTCTTGTATTATGTCACTTCTCATCACTTCCTCATAGTGGTTATAATCATGAGTATTTACACGATTTCGTTGTATCTCATAGTACAATATGTGAAATTCCTATACAGCACCTCAATTTCTAGAGTGCCTGCCATTCCTACCGTATGAGGGTAATTAAAAGTAGTACAGTTTTACGGTATAGTATATAATGCTATGACATTATCTGGTTTTAGTGCTATGGGTTTTATATGTATTCCTGATAATTTCTCTGTGGTTACTACACATTATAAAAGGAGTAAAAGCACATTAGTTTTACATAGAATCACACAGTCAGAGGTACCAACCTTACCAATACATGGTGTCAGTCTTGCAGTGTTCATTGTGAGAGCCATTGCACCCAGGGGTGCAGAATAATTTTATGCTGACTTTACAATATTCATATACAGAACATACAGGTATATTACTAGAACAAACTCCTACAATTCTAGAAATGCGAGTTGTAGGAGAATTTTAATTACTTTTGAAAATAAATAGTAGAGGATAAACTCACAAACCATCACCTGTGTAGTCTAATGAAGAGAGGGATGAACCATCAATGGGTTTACAGGAATAGCTATTTGAGATAAAAATAAATAAAAAAATATAAATAAATAAATATGGGAGAAACAACAAGGTCTTCAAATACAGTGGGGTAGGCTATAACGAATCTAATTGGTTCTAGAACCTCGTTCGTTATAGGATTAATCCGTTCCAGGCCCCCAAATACAACAACCTAACACTGTAAAAACTTCTGTGGAAAATGTTAAAAATTGGGTACTTTATCTCACCTTAGTGTTGTTCAACATGCAGGACAGGAGGCACACGGGAGGAGAGAATTGTGGAGAAGAGGTGGAAGGAGAGGAGTCATCCTTCCTAGCCCTCTTTGGTAACTGTCTCACAGGCACTTTGTCTGTAGGGTCTTTTGTTACCTTTGTAAAGAAGGAATCCAGGGTTGGCTGCTTCAACCTTGATTTCTGGACCTTCCAAAAGTAGTTTATAACATTGTCATTGAACACACTGATGGCCTTTTGCACAGAACCAACATCAGGATGATAATCTTCAGCAAGTTTGGACAGTTTGCTCCAGCAAAAGAACGCATCCTTGAGATCTTTGGCTGGAATGATGCGGCTTTCCTCCTTGTCCTCATCCTCCCGACTCCTCAGAAGTTAAGCTCTGCTTCAGTGTCTCGTTTTGTTCTTTGTGAAGCTCAAGCAGCTCCTCAGTGGACAGTTCCTTACTGTGCTCTTCCACCAACTCCTCAACATCATCATCATCCACTTCCAGGCCCATGGAATTGCCCAGAGACAAAATTTCATGAACAACAGCCTCTTCTTCTAACTCTTAGAAGCCTTCAAAGTCTCTTTCAAGGACACATTCAGGCCACAATGGCCTCCAAGCAGCACAAAGACACTTCACAGTAACCTCTTTCCAGGCTGAGGTAATTAAAAAAAACAGCGTCTGCTATATTGAAGTGACTCTTCCAAAATTCCTTCAAGCTAACATCACTGGAATAAGTGGATGCAAAACATTTTCTAAACAGTGCCTTTGTGTACAGCTTCTTAAAGTTAGAAATTACCTGTTTATCCATGGGCTGGATGAGAGGTGTTGTGTTGGGTGGCAAGAAGTGCACAGTGATGAAGTTGAACTCCTCTGGCAATTCAACCATCAAATTAGGAGGGCGGGCTGGTGCATTGTCCATCACCAACACAGCTTTCAGTGGAAGATTATTCTCCCTGAGGTATTCCCAAACACTAGGTCCAAACACCTCAATCACCCACTCAGAGAATAACTTCCTGGTCACCCAAGCCTTTGGGTTTGACCGCCACATAACACAAGGCGGGTCTTCCTAATGTTTTTGAAAGCTCTGGGGTTTTCTGCATGGTACACAAGGAGTGGCTTTATTTTGCAGTCACCAGAAGCATTAGCACAAAGAAGGAGGGTAAGCCTGTCTTTCATTGGCTTATGGCCAGAAGTTTCCTCCTTGGTAATGTATGTACGGCGAGGCATTTTTTTCCAAAAAAAGTCCAGTTTCATCACAGTTGAATACCTGCTGAGAAACAAAGCCTCCCTCTTTAATAACATTCAAAAAAATATCATGGTGTTCCTTAGCTGCTTCCTTATCTGCACTAGCAGCATCACCATGTCTCACAACACTATGTAATTTATTTCTCCTTCTGAAACCAGTAAACCACCCCTTGGTACCCCTAAACACTGGCACATCACTATCACTTGCATTGGGAGTCTTGGCTTTAAGGTCCTCAAACAATTGTCTGGCCTTCTCACAAATTATAGCTTCACTAATGCTATCACCTGCCATTTCTTTCTCCTTTATCCACACTAAGAGTAAATTTTCCGTCTCCTCAATCACATTACACCTTGCTTTGCTAAGTCTAGAGATTCCCTTAGCCACTTGCACAGTTTTCAACTCCTCTTTATTCTTTAAAATGGTACATATAGTCGATTTAGCCATCCCATACCCATCACTAAGTTTCGCAATGCTTGTTCCATCCTCACGTTTCTTTATGATTTCTTTCTTAGTTTCAAGAGTTATGAGCTTTCTCACTCACTTTGGACGATTCATTGTCACAATTGTACACTTGTATAACAAAATATTTATACAAATAACTCTATTTCCAAATCAAAAGATGAAATTTCAACAATAACAGTGGTGCACTGGCTACACAATGAGACAAAGATGGCGCCCGACGCTCTTGTTGTGGGTCGCGGTACAACAATATTCATGCGCCAGGCGAAATAGTCCCGTATTCATCCACGTTCGTTGTAGGAGTTGAGTTCGTTATAGCATTCTCAATTTTATAGGTAAAACCGTTCGTTATAGGAATATTCGTAGTAGGATCCGTTCGTTATAGCATACCCCACTGTACCTTGCTCAGAAACATACGGCAATAATGAAAGCAACAAAATCCCCCCTATTTGGGGAATATATAAAACTATCTTACCACATTGATCTTTGGTGATGTTGGATGTAGGTATCTGTGAAATTTGATCTCTGGATAAAGGCGGTGGACCTGTACCATCCAGTTGGTTCATGAGTTGGGTTATGATGGCATCTAACCCACCACGACCCCAGGCATAGTCTCCGGGATTAGAAGCCAGGTTAGAAGCTACTAAAACTGGAAATCCTGGTAAATCAAAACCTACAGGGGGTACTGCAAAATCACCCCCTCCTACACTGGCTTCAATCACACCAGAAGTCATTTGCATTATGAGGTCGTGGATGAGGGGTGCCAATGCAGAGTGACGATCCCCTCCACTTACTCTGAAATGAAAAGGCAAAGGCAGGTGGTAAAAGCTACTCTACTTGATGACAGACCAAAAGTCATCCATCCCTCAACATCTGTTAAAGCACAATTTGGATTTTCTATTAATATCCTGTACCCTAACTACTGCATGTTCACTTTCATCTTATTTCCATGTTGACTAGAAACCTATTATCAACTCACTTTAACTCCAAGCACATCAAAACCAAAAAATAACATAACAAACCAAAAAAATCACTAAATGGTGAGCATCCTGAATAGTGGTGGAGGTTCTCCCAGCTGACTGAAGCTTTGATGTGACTCGCGAGTGGCCGGCCAATTGCCACACCATAAGCTGTGCCATGTAATTATTCTATCTCATAAATAATTAAAACAAAAAGACTCAAAGACTTTAACTAAGTATGTCTAAAGGCACATTGCCTTCCTCTGTGATGTCAGATGGGGTTTGTTACTTTATCATTATTACAAGTTCATCTTACACAAATTGTCATATACAAAGATCACTTTTCTATCAGAAATTCATTATAAGTGAGATAAATATAGTCTTACATGCTTGAACATGCGAAATCTTGTTCTGCATCAATTACTGCCTCTCAGTAGAAGTATTGTGACTCATCACAAAGAGGATCTACCTACAGTATACTGCATGAGAAAAATCATGATGAAATTAATCTGTCTATCACGAAAGTGAGCCAAATTACATTTGCACTGGAGCAAGTTAGAGTATGTACTATGTGGCTGCCATTCTAAATTTGGCATACACCAATCCACACAAAACCTACCACCTACACACACATTTATATTCAAATACTGTACTGTACTGTACTGCAGCCTCAGGTTAATTCATGACTTTTCAGTGTGATTTTTCTTATTTCACTGCTAATTTAATACTATTTTCCTATATACAGTATACTATACACTACTGCAAAATAATTCTAATTTTGTGAGAAAAGCCTGGCTGGAAGCGTTTTAAACCAACCACCTCGAAGATAAAATTACTGTACACTTTCCAAAGTGTAGTCAGGAAATTACTAAGCCAGTGCTCACTCAAAATCAAAGACATCATCTCCTATACCCAACTATTCACCAAACGTTTACTCCCTGTGCCACTTAACAAGATGTCTTAATACTTAACAGCTGCTTATTCTTCTAGTTCAAGTGAAAATAGAAGAGAAAGAAATTTTATTTAAGAGAATGTTAAAGTTTTGGATGAACTTGACAATGAAGAATATCAGTTATGTCACACTGAAATGAAACTAATGAAAGCCCAATTAACAGCATCAGACTGAAGACAGACAAAATATTTACTCTTATTTTACTGTACTGGAAACAATCATCAATAAGCCAAAAAAGAACAAATATTCCTGTGAATACCAATATGCACAGTTATGTTAATTCCAAGAAACAAATATTTTCACTTACCATTTTAAAATAAATCAACAATGCTCCATAATATAAAAATATATTCCCTTAATGTGTTTGCCTTTGGGACAATTTTTCTTTTACCTGTATTGTATGTATGTATGTGTGTGTGTGTAGACACACACAAGACACATACAAATAAATATAATGGGAATATCCTCTAACAAATACAGTTTTCAGAAACAAAACAAAATTTAGTTAAAATGTGAGTCTACCCTCTAGTCAACTCCACACTTCATTATTAAAGTTAACTTTAATAACAAACCATGGAGTTAACTTGAGGGTAGACTCATTTTTTTTCTGGTTATTTTTGAGAGGTTTTTCCCATTATTATTTTTTTGTGTGTGTTTTGTATGTGTGTCTACACACACATATACAGTACAGGTAAAGGAAATTACTGTCTCGAGAACGAATGGCTCACTGTCCTGGCCACGGAAATGCCAGAAGCTTTAAAACCCCTAGACATTCTTGGGTACATCCAGGGTGTCATCCACGAATTGTCAGGGCATGCTGTACTGTACCAAGGACTCACCTCCGCCGCCCATGTCTTGGGTTAATGTGTCTGAGACGCTGACTTCTGCGAGGACCAGGACCAGAGGAGGAGGCTGCTGGAGATGACACACCTGGCACTGAGCCATCATGAGTTATCATATCCCACATTTCATAAGACTCCATCTCTGTGTCACTGGAGCTATCACTGTCCGAGTCTCGTGCTCGCTCCAATTCTTCAATAAAGCCACTATTACATCGTGGACATACATAGTCCTGAGAACAAATTAAAATAAGATTCAAGACCATAAAATTTCTATTAAAGGGAACAGATGGACTGTCTTAAGTGTAACAAACAATTCTGAAAAAATACCCCAGGAGCAAAAACCTTCCTTAACTCCCTAACCCAGGCATATTCACAATACTGTATGCTAATCAACAGATAATTATTATTCTGATAACTTAAGATAAGAAATTTTCACAGAAAGTAAAAAGCCTCCTCAACCTCTACCCTAAGAGGATATGAGATAATACTCTACAGTACAGGACAGTCAATTTCCAGCTGCCCTCTTTGCTCTGAACAGGGCTTCCTGTCTTTCAGTGTCACATTGCAAATCCATACTTAGCCCAACTTGTCAGTCAAATGCTGAAATGAGTCATCAGATCTTTTCCTACTTGTAGCTTCAAAGCCACAATTCTTGCATCCACTCGCTTCACCAATAGCACTTTCTCCACTCTTTGGCGATTAAGATTACTACACCCCATTCCAGATTCACTACTCTTTCAGAAATCCTTCCTGAGCTACCCTTTCCAGCTCATTTCTTGCATGCAACAGATATCAAGCTTATAGCAGCTCAGTGTCTCCACAACCTGACCTTCTCTTCCATGGTTCACACTACCAGCTCTTAACCCAACTGTGTCGGGTTACTTCTTTTTGTTAGCACACATTTGTAATTTATTTTTATTTTTTTACGGGAAATAGCCAACCGTGCTGAGGTCATTGACCCACAACAGAGCCGAAGGGGCGAAAAAATAAGAGTAAAAAGAAATTAAAAATAGAAAAGAAAAAGATAATATTAATCTATACCACGAAGATGCTGGAAAACCATCTTTTTGAAGTGAGACAGATTGTATGAGTATGGAAACACAGAAGAAGGCAAAGCATTCCACAGTTCAGCTGTGTGAGGAAAGAAGGATGTACTATAAAGGGTTATTCTACTGTGACCGACATCCACAGAGAAACGGTGAGTACTGCGGACAAGATGAGTGTTATGAGCCCAAGGCCTTGCCGGCAATACACAGAATGCCAAATCCATCGAACATTGCCCGTTAAAGTACCTTTAAAAGAGTGTGTGAAGCAACATTGCACCAAAGAGAAAGGGAAGAAAAATTATCAACTAAAGGAGGAGAGTTAATAAGATGAAATGCCTTTGATTCCACCCTATTTACAGTTGGACAGAAGAAGAGCAGTACTCCAAGTAAGGAAGAATGAGTCCCTTATACAGTATACTATACTAAGCAACTGTTCAGGAGTGAAGTAGCTATAGCATCTGTACAGCATTCCCAGCTTTTGGGAGGCAGCTTCAGCAATGTTGTGAATGTGTGGCTTTCATGACATATTTGAGGAAATGGTGAGGCCTAGCATATCTATTTCAGAATTTGGCAGAATGATTGCATCCTGAAATGTTTGGTGGGAGATCATCTAATTTAGAAAGTGTAATTGGTAAATACTGAATTTTATTACTATTGAAGGATTTACTAGAAGAAGAGTTAATCAGGACAGCAGTCATTCTTTTTATAAAATTCCACTTGGCCCTACTAAGAATAGCCTTACAACGATTAATACAAGTAATGAAAGAGGAGTGGGTAACAGGGGAAAGAGATAGTTTCACAACTTCATATGCCCTCTTTCTCTACGTGCAAGAGGACTGTAGCGAACAAACCATTATTGTAAAGTAAAAGTTTTGGTAGAAGATGGGATAAATGCACTCATACCACCCTGTATAACCCCAGCAATGCTGTCAGCACATACCGAGGCATCCTGAGTGGAAAAGCAATATTCATCCCAAGGAAAGTCGGAGAAGAATTCTCGCAAAGATTGTCAGTTTGCCTTCTGAGAGTGCCATAGTTGGCATTTAGATGGGGGTGGGGGAGGTGGTCGTGCCCACTCTGATTTAATAGAAATAAGATTGTGATCAGCAGACCCTGGGGGGCAGAAACTGAGTATGAATAGTGAGAGGGGTTAGAGGTAAAACAAAGATCAAGAATGTTATAAAGTTGATCGTGTCGATCAGGAACAAGTGTAGGGTGTTTAATTATTTGTTCCAGATCATTAAGGAAAAAGAGTGCCTCAGCTCCACCTGGGTCATCCCTTGCAGAGCCAAGCCACTGTCTGTGATGTACAGTAGCTAAAAAAAGTATCTGTGCATACGTTGTGTGAAACAATACGATACCACAGACGACAGGTATTGGGATAGGCATGTTGTCTCCTTATACTATGTGAAAGTAATCACTTAACTGTTCATTTTGTTCCTATATGCCAACTCACCCTGTGTTGGATACTAAATGGCGGTGGGTGAAGACACGCATACCAAACCTACCAAGACATCACAAGTTGTAAGTACAATTTCGGAAGTCATCGAACCAACCCAGTCAGATACTTTTGTTAGCTACTGTACATTGAAACCCCCAAGGCAGAGGATCTCGGTGTTGGGGTGCATGGGTGGTTTTAGTGTAGCATTTTTATAATTATTCATCGTGATGTTTGTCATGATTAGCATTAAGAGCAGGGTAATATCAGAATGAGATCCGCCCCCAATAGTCCAGTAAATCTATGATCAAGTGACCTCTTAAGAAATTACTAAAGTAATTATTCTGGTGTTTTTATTCACCAATATAACCCCATAACCTGAGGATAAAAATCCACTAAAATACAATTGATGAAACTTTGTCACTTTAAACAATATTGTATTCATATACTGTGCAGTACAGGTACTGTATTGTATTGTGCTTTGTCCCAGGTCACTTTAGTCAGCATTTTTTTTTCCACTAAAATTGATAAGAGTGCAACTCTTTGTAAGTGTTCAAACCATACTAGTAAAACCTCGATAAATCAGACTTCAATATATTGGAATTTGCTTTTTTCGAACTCTGAGACGCTCTGATCACCGGAAATAAAGAGTACTAAAAAAAAAGGGGGGAGTAGATTAATAAAAAATCTCATGAAATGAACAACACTTACTGAATTATGTACAGTGGTCTTATCAGATTTGCTATAGGCCTACTGAGAACTAAGACACTTGAGTATGTAAGCAGGCTGGAGCTGATCCGGTGTTGCCACATTCGTCAGGATTATTTATTTATTGATTCAGTATTATTTCTCAGATGATTGGCCTCTTATGGGTTATGGTTCATCATGATTAATATAACATCTTCAGTAATAGAGAAAAAATACAATACTGTATGTAATTTGTAATATGACTTGAAAATAAAAGGATAAGCTGTATCAGAAGGTTATTTACTCAGATGCATTCCTGCGAGAGCTTTCAGCAACCAGTTTACAACAGGAGTCACTATAACACACTGTATAGTATTTGATATGATGATACCTTCCTAAAAACATTAATTACTAACTTTTTGAGTGTTATATGATGGCTCAATTTGGCTACCTGTACACGTATACAAATGATTAATGAATAAACCAGGGTACCTGTATATGTAGATGCATAATACAGTACACTACAATATTACTTATTAAGTGATGATAAATACACAACTGTGCTGTACTAATTTATTACATGTTGAAAACAGATATTGTGATTAGCCAATCAGCTGTTTGCTCTTTGTAAACAATGACTCATGGTGTTCAGTGAGGGATTTTTTTTCAGGAAAGCTGATTCTTTTAGAATTATATTTTATCAACCTGGCACCAAATAATACTAAATTATATGAGAATTGTGGTGAAATTGTATAAAAAAGTGTTAAAGGAACCTTGGAGGAGAGTGGGGGGGAGCCACCCACCCATGCTTACCCCCTTCTACCAGCTGTTCCCAGATAAACACTCGTCTTCCACATACTGTACAGTATACAGTTTTCTATTTATTCATATGACAAATTTTGTAGTTACTTACATACACTGTAACACTTGACAGCAGTGGCGGACTGGGTCAAAAATTTCTACCGGGAAAACTTGTAAAAGGGCCCACTCAAAAGGGTCCACAATCCTAAAACGTAGTCAAAGGAACCATCACTTTGGGGCCCACCGGGAAATTTCCCGGTATCCCGGTGGGCCAGTCCGCCACTGCTTGACAGTAAATAACAATCATCTTGGTGACAACAGTTGTTGACAACCAGACTTACATGTCCGATTTTCAACCCAGAGAGTTCGGTTTCAATTTTTTTTTATTGTCGATGTAATATTATTTTAAAAACCTTGTTATATACTTAAAGACCTTAGTTGTTGAAATGCAGTACAGTGGTCCCTCGGTTAACGAGCACAATTCGTTCTAGAAGGTTGCACGTTAACCGAAAAATTCGTTAACCGAAACCATTGTTTCAATGGGTTTTTGGGTAATTGGTTCCAGCTCACCGAAAATTGCCTAAAGTCAACAAAAAAGGTAGTAAAGTACACTTACTTTGAGGTGTGTATGTAGAAAACTCCTGGATGATGATGATGATGGGAATTAGAATGGGGGTGGAGGAGAAGGGAGACGAGAAGGCATTGGGGTGGAAGAGAAGTCACCCCATGGTGCCATTTCACCCATAAAATTTTAGTTCGCTTGGTGTAATTCAAGATTATTTTCTTTAAATCAACACTGCACTGCATTATATATTGTCAATATGTAATATAAATTTTAAAATGACCAATAACTTGCTTGGAAACACAAAAAAGCGTTTAGTTGAACAGAGTCTCAAGCAAGATGTTATCTCCACTGAAAAGTCACAGAGACTGACGCCTGTTTGGTGTGTTGACAGGCTGTTCGGCGCGCATAAAACTAGTTTCCTTACCTTCAATTATGTTGAATAATTGTTAAAATGACTAAAAAATTTAATATTAAACTTTTAAAATTATTGAATAGTATAATCTTCTTGATATTTACTAAAATAGTAAGGAATTTAAGCCCTAGAACCGATTACTGTATTGGCGGACTAATACTACAGCTGGTGGACCGCCAAATGCAAGCGAAAACATGTTGAGGTCCGCTAGTAAGAACCTCGTTAATCGAGGGATTGCTCGTTAACAGAAGTTAAGAATCTTATGGAAGGTAAATCATTAACCGAAATCTTGTTAACCGAGGGATCACTGTAATAACCTAACTGATTTTCTTTATACGGTTCTGATAAACAGTGTTATCCCCTGTATTACCTTTTTTTCGGACCGGGGTCTGCCCCAAATAGTCCGATTTATCAAGGTTCTACTGTACTGTGAAACATTATTGGAAAAAAGTTAGACTAATTTCTTTTTCTGATGACATAAAACAAGTACTGTACCCTGTATATTTTCTCTATAATTGGCATCATCTATACATACCATACATCTAGACTTAAAATAATTCATCATTCTCTTGAACCACAATTATATAGACATAAATGCTAATGGTAAGAGGATCATGACTGGTGATTTTTTATTTGGGAATTTAAATCACCAAGTTCACAATTATCAAATTATAAGAAGCATCATCCCTGTCTATATGTGCACAGTATCTCAAAAACATGCATGAACAATAAAAAAAATACTTAAGTACAGGTATCATATCATCTGCAGCAGTGACCGCTACTGGGAATGACTGTGTTCAGATTCGATTATTGAACAGGCCTTGATGCAAGGTTTTAAGACTAAAGGCAGCAGCACACTAGGCACCTTTCTTCCATACATGTTGGGCAAATACAGTCCGGCCAGCAAAGCAGAGACGTTTGCGTCACACTGGGTTATTTTGTTTGTGCGTCTGCCCAACACAATGAAAACAACAACAAAGGGATGTCGACAAGGTTCACCATGGATCCTGTACTACAGTTGAGGCTTTGCAGGATTATGCTATAGTTCTGCAATTGCTGAAGGAAGTGAGGCGTCTGCAAATACTAAAGAAAAGACAATGAAGTTTGTTTACAAGTAGCGGGCAGGGGCTGGCTGGTCAAAGAAGACCTTGAATAATTATTCAATAATACTAAAGAAGCTTTAAAGTGATGAATACATAGAAACTTGTCACTGTTTGTGTGTTGTTTAAAATTATTGTTGTTTAACGATTTATTTCAATTTTTGTACACTAACTCGGCCAGCAAAGCTCGCCGCCAAACCATTAGCCATTTCTCATAACAGCCAAAATCCTGCTACTTACTGGGCCGTCAGGCCAGCGGCCAGTAAAATTGGCAACGTGTTTGGAGGAAAGTGCCCAGTGTGCCACCGCCTTAATGGTAGCTTGACACATTGTTGTGAAATAACTGAAACACTGCCTCATCCAGCTTCTGTCAATGCCTGCCCTAGTTGAAGTTGATGATGCAATTCAAGGGTTTACATGTGTGTGCTACAGCACATGTAAACAACACAAAGAAGTAACAAAGGCAGGGCAGAGTAGGGACTGCAAGACATTTTTAAGATGTTAAAATTTCATCAAGAGAGGAATTCCTTTGTTGATGACCCATGCTTCATAAGCATTTTAAGTGATGTAACTGCAGCTGCTGACGTGAATGCAGATGGAAAAAGCAGTGTAATTATCTACTCTTGCATCAATGGTTGGAGAAATTATCTTGGACTTCAAATTTTGAAGGAGGCATAATGTTGCAATATAAAATTACAATATAAGAGTGAAGCCTGGTGAGGAAGCCAAAGTTGACTCACAACTTGTGTTCCAACATCTGTTTACTGTAGGACAAATATGTAATGAACTACCTTTAGTTCTTAAACATGAATGCAGCTAACCAGAGAGTCAGGGATGATTAAACTTCCACTTCAATGCCTTGGTGATGCCATATGGAACCTAACGGACAACCATCAAGATCCACCAAACCATATATGGCAGGGGGTCTAAAAAAGTTAGATAAGGTTAGGTTAGGTCAGGTCAGGTTCTATTAGGATTTGTGCACTGCCGCATTAATTTTTTAATGGTACCAAGCAGATAACATCTCTAGGAATTGTGGTGCAATTCCATAAATTACTTTGAGTAATAACCAATTCCTTCACCTTTACCGACTATTTAACCTGGTGACCCCTCTCAACAGCCACTTCCAAAATATTATGCACAGACACACAATGACAAAGAAACTCATGCAAGGAAAAACAACAAATAGGATTCATGATAACGTAATGTGTCTTCACAGTACAATTAGCAATCCCGAAAAGGAAAATCATGGCAAAATGTCCACAGCCACTTGACATACACATACAAGGTAATTATTTACAACTGGCCTGCTGCCGACTTTTCACGGAAAACAATTTTAAAAATGCTGCAATTTCACTGTTTTATAGTGAATACTGTTGTAGTTTTGACAAATGTGTTAGAAGATCTCACAAACCTAACCAGGTATTATTTCACTTATTGCCACTAAATGAATCTCTGGAATTTTATAGTTGCAATCAGTAATTTTGACAATTCTGAGAATATTTTCTTCAATGGCATTTCCGGTGCAAACTACGCTTAAGCGGGGTATTTAACATTTTATTATGTATGTTCATACATGGGGGTACACACGAAAAACACCTAACGATTTTTATAGCACATCTCTAAGATTTTGAGATATGGGACTTCTCAGAAACTATTGATTTGCACCAGTTTGCACCAGAAATGAAGGTAAAATTAGTTCATAACACATAAAAAATCACTGGAAAAACAGTTTTGAATCTAATCAAACCTAACCACCAGGAAAACACAGTTTCAACTTAGATTTTGTATAGTGACAAGTAAAATTTACCCATAACCAAAGAAACCTACCTAACCTTACCTAACTTCCTAGCCATGGGGCTCCACGTACCAGACCTCCCCCAACATAGCATATTCAACAGAAAGATTTTCCTATGATATGGTGTAATTTTATGTTTTTTTGTGGACGTGAGAGCAGCCACCCGGACCCTGCAGCTCATAACTATACTGGTGTCGATCAGAGAGCATCGCGTCAATATGATTGGCTGTTTACATCCAGTAATGAAGCATCACCGCCGCATTATCGCCAAGAAGACAAAGTAGAGAAACATAGGCACCAAATAATCATCTACCAAAGAATCATTGAATTTATAGTAAAGCACCGGTCTTTCTATCGATGTTATTATTATGTATTTCACAATGATCAGACATTTCTAAGACATTTTTCTTCTATGATATTTCCGCCGGAAATTAAGGATAATCGAGATATTAATTTCCTGATGTATTATTATATTTGGCCAGTCACAAGTCTCGCCATTTGTTATTTACATCTCGCGGAGAAACTCTGACCCCCCCTCACCCAGTGCTCTGTTACCTCTGTGTCAGCTTTTTAAGCATCTACAGTGCATGTGGGAGTTCCTTATTGGCTATAGCGAGAGGAGCCTTATTATTAGGCAAAAATTTTTTGTCTTGGGCAATGAACAATGCGTGGGTACATCGGGAGCGGAGATTTTAATTTTCAGTACCACATATGGCTGAACAGGTTGAAGAGCTGTGCCGACATTGTGATCGAGATTATTTTACGTCAATTGCCGAGTTTCATCAGAAAAATAGTGAGGCTATTTCATTTTTTTAGAAAATACAGTGTATTACCGAACAAGGTTCATATCGATTCAAACAGTGACGACTCAGATGAACCAGATGTGGGGGCATGAACAAACGGGGGTCCCAGGGGAGCTGGTTAGGTTTAGGTAAGGTTTGGTTTGGTTGTTTTCTATTTTTTTTTACACAAAAAAAGGTTAGGTTAAGTTAGGTTACATTTCTTTCTCTGTTAGAAATGTTTTCCTCTGGTTTTTGATGAGTTTTGAACGATTTTTGCCTTATTCTCCATTGAAAATCACCTGTTTCTGTGATTTACCCAACAAAAACTTCAATTTTCCAACATCCTCCCTAAGATTGTTGGGGGGGGGGGGGTCTAAAAAACGAGTGACTTCCAGCAAAAATGACTATCTAATTCGTTCGAAACTCATCTAAAACCATATGAAAAAACATTTTTAATATACAAAGAAAGAACAGTGCCTTTCTATAAATTTACCAAATCATTTTCCAAAGAAATTATTAGATCAGAACTCGCTGGTGAAAATTAGCACACATCCAAAATTAATAAAAACCTGCATAATTGATCTAAGCCTGTGGGTAAATTAGCATTTTCAACCAATATGGCTCTTGTGATGCGTTTTATTCGATTTTCATATTAAAACCCAACCTACCCTAACCTAGAATCTTAATTAACAGTGGAAGGGCCAACAACTTACGTATCACACACAATAGCAAAACTGAAAAAAATATTTCGAACACATCTAACCAATCAATCTTCATATCAAATATCGAAGCTGAGAAAAAATGTAGGTTTAAAGATATAAGAGTTGGTCTGACGGTAAAGGGTAATTAGAAAGAGTATTGAAGGATAAAAGAATGACACAACTTTCCCATGTTACATTACCCAGCCATTTACACCTGTTAATCCTCACCCAACTACCATTACCATCTCAAACAACTCCCATAAAACCATAAAACTTACGGGTAGTTGAGGAGTAATTTCGACATTGCATTTATGACAGAAAAATCTGGCAGAAGACGAGGCTGTTTCCACTCCTGCTTCCGCCATTTTCGTTGACTGTCGGACAACACAACATTCATAATTCCTTCAACACAAGTCATATACGTCATAATAATTCCATGAAGCTAAATAAAATAATAAATATATCACAAATAAAATAACTCTCCTTAATATTAATGATATTTTGATATATTAACCACAAATTAAAATGGTTATGTACATTCCAAAAGGCACTACCATACTTGTCATCTGATGTATTTTTTCTTCTAGGACAAAGAGCGAATAAGAACATAACGGTAATTTTTATCAATGGATTTTATCTTTGAAACCGTAAGATGTTAATTAATAATTCAATCTGAAACTATACAACAAGTAGGTGGGCTGCAATGCTAAGGGAGTGAATATTAGCTGAGTATTCGTGAACTGTTTAAGACAGTAACGTTAGGTGAAGATGTAGTCTAACGTTATCCAAATGTAACTGATGTAATTTATTATTTTATGGTAGCTAAATGTTATGTATAGGTATATATTTTGTTTTATATTATTAAATTAATATTAATTAAGTGGATAGTACTGTATATATATATATATATATATATATATATATATATATATATATATATATATATATATATATATATATATATATATATATATATATATATATATATCAGTTTAATGTTAGCAGTAATGATAGCTGTGTGTGACGTCAGTTGAAAGAAACTATACTCGTATAGTAACTGTATACAGTAATTGGTAACGTTATTTGGGTGCATTAGTTGTTAGGTAAGTCTCTGAGCGTCACTGTTGGCAAGTCCTGGACATGTTATGTACCGATCAGTGGCGAAGAGGATAAAAGAAAAAGAGAAAACAGGTATTTTGCTAACAGTAAAAACTGACAGTTAAGTTGCGGCAATGCCAGATTCAATTACCTACTATGTATTACCAAGTTTAGAGTCGCAATTCTACTTTACAGTGAATGGAATAATTAGCATCCTTGAAGACTTCCTGTCATTTATTTGACGATATTTTAGCCTACACTGACTTAGGGTCAGCATTACGCACTGAGGGAATTTGAGCCTTTGAGCCTGTGTGGAGTGCGGACACGTTTGGGACAAGAACGATGGAGTGAGGTAAAAGAAATATATGTGAAAATAGCTTTGTTGATTCCCTCGTTTTGGAATAATAATAATAATAATAATAATAATAATAATAATAATAATAATAATAATAATAATATTATTATTATTATTATTATTATAATTATTATTATTATTATTATTACTATTATTATTACTATTACTATTAATATTACTATTCAGCTCATTGTCAACATACACACCTAGGTCCTTCTCACACACAGTCTCAACTAGTGCAGTTTCTTCATCCCGTTGGGACATATGATACGCCTCCTTACCGTTGGTAAGCCCCAGGTGCATCCTCTTACACTTCATGACATTGAATCTCAGCAGCCATTTCTTCGACCATTCCTGGAGCCCACAGAGGTCCTTCTGCAGCTCTTCACAGTCCGCTTGGTTCTTAATTTCCCGAAATAACTTGGCGTCATCGGCAAACATTTGTATGGAGGAGTGTACAACGTCAGGCATGTCATTTATGAAACAAACAAACAACAGCGGGCCCAATACACTGCCCTGCGGTACCCCGCTTGTTACAGGTACGGATGACGATTTCGTGCCATTAATCACCACACACTGCTTGCGGTCATGTAGAAAGTCTTCAATTCATGCTAGGACATTTCCCCGAATTCCGTACCCTTCCAGTTTGATTTTCATCCTTTCATGGGGTACACTGTCGAAAGCCTTGAGCAATTGTGTTAAGCAGGAGCGCCCCGGCATAAAACCGTGTTGGCAATCTTTTACAAGATTGTTTCGTATTAGATGTTCCATTTCGGCATCTCTGATAATACTCTCAAGTACCTTACATATTATGCTGGTCAGGCTCACCGGTCTATAGGTATTCGTCGAGTGGCGATCGCCCTTCTTGAAGATAGGACTCACATAAGCCACTTTCCATTCACTGGGGACCATTTGTTCATCCAGGCATTTATAAAACAGGATCTTCAGGGGCTCTGCAAGCTCGTTGCACAACTCTCTTAGCACTCTAGGATGCACCATGTCAGGTCCGGGACTCTTATGGACCTTTAGCCTGGACAGTTTATTTCTAATACCCTCTTCTGTGAACACAATGTGGGTCAGTGCTGTGTCGAACCGTCTGTCCTCAAACGCAGGAAGGTTAGTTGCATCCTCTCTTGTGAACACCGAGGAAAAGAAGCTGTTCAATACCTCAGCTTTATCCTGGTCAGAATCTGCGCAACTACCATCCACCAGCCTCAGGTCTGATACTCCTACTCGCGTTTTCAATTTCGACTTTGCATAGCGGTAAAACGCCTTTGGGTTTGACTTGACCTCGCTTGCAACCAGCCTCTGGAACTCCTTTTCAGCTCTTCTACACTCTATCTTTGCTTGGTTTCTGGCTCTTGCATACATCCTCCTGTTTTGCTCATCGTTTGACCCAACCCAAGTCTTGAATTTCTGGGTTTAATTGCTAATGCTGTCCCGTCATGTAACTCTTCGTAGATATTTCTTTGGTAGATGTGATAATTAAATATTTTTATTTTTTCGTTGTCTTTTCGCCCGTGTGCGATGATAAGGATGATGTCTGGGTCTATTGTGCTGTATATGTTAATGAGTTCTGTTTTCCTCGTCAGAGTCCAGGCAAGGACGTTGTGTTGAATTATCTTTAATTATTTGTTTTGTATAGTCGTGGATCCCGAGAACTTGGTGTAGGGTGTTTACTGGCTCGTGTAGCTCCGGCGAGTGTCTATTCCTTTCTTCCTTTAATCCCGTTCTGATTTTCTTAAACTTAGTTATGTCTACCCTTTCAATTTTGTTGTATTTGGTGTTTATTAGTCCTGCATTTATCAACTGGTCTATGTAGGATTCTTCTACCCTGACATCTTCGCAGGTGAATTTGACTGTGCCTTCCTTGATTTCCTGCAGAAGTCTATCATTTGATATTGTAGGTGGTGTGTTGACTGAGTAGAAACGGATACCGATCTCATCTCCTAGGTCTGCTGCCTGCACATTGGTTGGTGAAGATGGGGGGGGACGATGGCCAGAATGGGATTCTTTTCTCGTTTTCACTTTGGTTGGGTCAGCTTTTGCAGGTTGTGCTTTCTCCGTTTGCTGAGTTGTGGAATCTGATGATTTGTGGTGTGGTGTGACTGGTTGGCTGATTGAGTCTATTTCCATCAAGTTTTCTTCTATGACTGGTTTGGTTGTGTGCTCCTGTGGTTTGGTTTTTCACAGGCTATTCTCGGTGACAATTTTAAATATTTCTGTTGAAGGGGCGTCGTCTGGGAATTTCACCTCCGGCAAATTGTTTGCAGCAAACATTTCCCTGATCGTTTTTCCAAAGGATCCTGGCTTTGCGATGTTGTTGATGTGTGCATGAATAATACTGGTTAGAATTGTGAATGGTAATCCTTCGCTCAAATTAAGGTATGTAGGTTGCATGAGGGGGGGTTTTCTTTGGTTTTCTTCAGGATTTTGGAGGTGGTATCTTGCAGCTTTGCAATTGCTGCATATGTCTTGTTAGGGTCTGTTTCTATCTTCTTATTTGCCTTATATTTTTCTCTCAGATTCCTAATTATTTCTTTCCTTATGGGACAGCGTGCTGCTAGTGTTCTGTGGTCCCCATCGCAATTCAGGCATTTGGGGTTATCCTTGTTGCTACATTCTATGAATGTGTGGCCCTCTGCTGCGCATTCGGAGCAGAACTTCTCATCTTTTTGGGGACAGTTTATTGCTAGATGATTGTATTTGTAGCAGTTCCAACACGGTGTTATTGAGTAAAATTCCTCCTGCTCAATTTGTTGTTTTGATAGGTGGTAGTGGGAGATGCAGAGGCCATTCTCTAGGGCTTTTTGTGCCATGGAGATGTCTCCAAACCTGACTTTCATCATGGTAGGAGCACCAGGCATTAGCACCACCTCCTCAACTCTAGCCCATGGGTTCCTCTCTTCTAATGTACTGTGCACGTCATTGTCATTCCTAAAAAAAAACCTTTAATTCATATTTCGCAACATAACATTCAAATCCGCGCGCTTGTAGAATCTCAGAGAACGGGCAACCTTGATAAAG
The DNA here is from genome assembly GCF_018991925.1 of Homarus americanus. Classification (NCBI taxonomy): domain Eukaryota; kingdom Metazoa; phylum Arthropoda; class Malacostraca; order Decapoda; family Nephropidae; genus Homarus; species Homarus americanus. The sequence continues at coordinate 16,180,664 of NW_024716703.1, read as the reverse complement.
GATAACTCACCTACTCATTGTTACTGAATCATGTGTTGTATTGTACCCAGGTACGGTTATATAATATTAATTGTATGTATTCATAGCATTAAGGAGAACTCAAGGTATCTATAGGATGGCTGTGAGAGTCCAATTGATCCGGGCTAGTGTACTATCCGGGCTAAGTGTAGATCGTAGTTTGAAGGTCATACTATTTACGTCTGTGAATGTTTAGTGAACATAACTTCCGCAGATATCATATGAAAATACATGAGAACATTGATCTGGAAAAGGGATAAATGTATCAGAACTATGTGAGGTGTGGGGAGTGATCCAGAAGCCATACGTGAAAGGAAATATCTTGTATGCATCGGTGTGAACTTAATACACCTCATCTCCTCGGGTGACGTGTACCCACGACATGTGCAGTGATCAGAGAATCTTATGTCTGTGTTCAAATAGTGCAATGTTTGAGAGGAGGATCCCTAATTACAGTTTTAAGTGAAATGGATACACCCACGGCATGAACACTCGGCTTTTGTTTCAAGGTCGTGTCCTTTGGGCCCGCCTCGAGTGTGCCGCGTTGATATTATAACCCAATGAATTTACCCACGAACTAGCAAACCAGAACCTTACCTTAGTGTGTAATTTAGGATTAAAATATGTGTTTATAAGATATGAGGTTCCAATATACAGGAAAGTGTTCATGTGAGAAATGTAAGAAATAAAAGTAAAAATTAAAGATTGGAAACTGTAGGCCTACGCGGTGAGGAGCGGCAGGGCACCGCCCTCAGTATCCTTCGTTCTCTCATCACCTAAGGTCAGTGAACTTCATCGGGCTGTATTCAGCCCTAAAAAAAAGAGACTTATATAAGTTATTACAGTTAAAGCTTTGCCTGATGGATAAGTGAAATAGTAATGTGTTAGGGTGTGTGATAACGGCCCATCAGGCATTATTTCTGAGTATCCTTCGTTCTCTCATCACCTAAGGTCCCACGCGGTCGGAGTGCCTTGCTGGGCGGTGGCCATTACCCCTGTGAGCGTCCCACCATGTGAGGTGACGACTCCCAACTAGGCTAATCCACTGTGAACCTGTGGATATCCAGCATACCACCCCAAATGAGTAGGAATAAATAAGGAAATGCTCGAGATGCTCCGCGGTCGTCACTTGGAGCGACCTATAATGCCAGGCGCAGAAATAGTACTGGTATGTCTCTTGGTGTAGCGCTCGTCTCTACCCACCGAGGACGGTGTGCGAACGAGGTGCCTGATATGTGTACCTAGAAATTACAAGGAGTCCCATACTTGCAGGTGTGGAGTATAACAGGTGTGGTGAGCTGGTGCTACAGGGAGGTGAGATGGTGTTACTATGTATGATGACCTAAGGCGCTATATCCCATACAGGTGGAGCAGTCCGACGTGTTGAGTGATATTGTAAGAAGGATAACCAAAATCATCGTTATTCTTCTGAGGAAGGCCAACTCACTTGTATTTTTTTTTGTGACAGTATGTTTTATAAGGAATAAATTAGTTAAGACATGTTATGGTTTCACCCTTTTTTCCCCTTATCGATTTGGTCATTGAAAAACCTAAACCAATAACTAGTCCACTCTGCACGCTACCTAACAAGCTACATACTGCCCAGAGGGGATCTGGTGGCAGCACCCCTTAGAAATTAAGAATAGAGTTATGTTATTCTCTTAGACTTAGTGACCCCAGATCTGGCAGTATAACACACTGCTTACTGTCATGTAGACAGTCTTCTATCCATGCTAGGACATTTCCCCGAATTCCGTACCTTTCCAGTTTGATTTTCAGCCTTTCGTGGGGTACACTGTCGAAAGCCTTGGCGAAATCTAGGTAAATATTGTCGATATTACCACCCCATTCCAGAATATGGGTCCAAATATCCAATACCTTGAGCAATTGTGTTAAGCAGGAGCCCCCCGGCATAAAACCGTGTTGGCAGTTCTTTACAAGGTTGTTTCGTAGTATATGTTCCATCGCGGCATCTCTGATAATACTCAATTACTTTACATATTATGCTGGTCAGGCTCACCGGTCTATAGTTGTTCGTGGAGTGACGATCGCCCTTCTTGAAGATAGGACTCACATAAGCCACTTTCCATTCACTGGGGACCTTTCGTTCATCCAGGCATTTACAAAACAGGATCTTCAGTGGGTCGGCAAGCTCATTGCACAACTCTCTTAACACTCTGGGATGCACAGTGTTAGGGCCGGGACTCTTACAGACCTTTAGCTTTGACAGTTTATTTCTATTACCCTCTTCTGTGAACACAATGTGGGTAAGTGCTGTGTCGAACCGTCTGTCCTCAAACGCAGGAAGTTTAATCGCATCCTCTCTTGTGAACACCGAGGAAAAGAAGCTGTTCAATGCCTCAGCTTTATCCTGGTCAGAATCTGCGTAACTACCATCTTCAAGCCTCAGGTCTGATACTCCATCTCGCGTTTTTAATTTCGACTTTGCATATCGGTAAAACGCCTTTGGGTTTGACTTGACCTCGCTTGCAACCAGCCTCCAAAACTCCTTTTCAGCCCTTCTACATTCTATCTTTGCTTGGTTTCTGGCTCTTGCATACATCCTCCTGTCCTGCTCATCATTTGACCCAACCCACGTTTTGAATTTCTGGGATGAAGAAATTGCACCATTTGAGACTGAATGTGAGAAGGACCTAGGTGTGTATGTTGACAATGAGCTGATGTTCTCGGGCCATTGTGAAAAGAAGGTAAGTCAGGCAAATAAATTATTGGGTCTTATAAGAAGGTCGTTCAGATATCTAGACGGTCCGTCCCTCGTAACGATCTTCAGGAGTGAAGTGCTTCTCCATCTGGAGTACTGCCACCCCGTCTGGTCCCCGAGATATGCTAGGGACTGTCAGTTGGTTGAAAATGTTCAAAGGATGGCCACCAGACTGGTGCCTGTGTAAGGGCGGGACTTTCCTTACTTCACACTATTTCATCTTATTTGTTTTATTCTTCAATATATCTATTTACTTATATTCTTATTTCAAATATTTCTTATATTCATTCTCTTCTGTTATTTTCCACGTCAATATTCTTTTCTTTACTTCATTTCTTTTCATATATAGTATTGTATTTTCTGAATTTCTATGTCCCTACCTTTCTGAAGTATACCCTCTTTTAATTATATTCTAAACCATGGATTAGTCTGGGGAAACCATCTCATTCTTATTATAACACTTATTATACTTACAACGGTAGCCTGCCACCAACCAGAATTTTATTAGAATATAACATATCTCGTGGAACTGTTAGGTAGCCTGCTAGCAAACTTCTAGGCACGTGATTTACAATAGTTATTTTCTGAGAACCAATGTGCAGAGGGAATAGAGTGGTGATACTCGTAGTTTACTAATTTAATATTTATTAACATATGGAGTGAATGAGATGTTAATTAATTGCACTCAGACCAGACTGGACCACTTAGGTCTTACTTTACACATAGCAAAATAGATATTAATTTCTTGATTACAACGTTACACACTCACTATATTACTTCATTGTCAATACAGATGATTACTTTTTTACTTTTATCCTCTTCGCCACTGATCGGCTTGTTAGCCGCTTGGGCGATCGGTCACGTCTCTTTTCCTTTATATTCTTCACCAAAAGGTCGGCTCGCTAGCCGCCCGGGCGATCGGTCACGTCTCTGTCACGCACTGTTGGCAAATACTGGGCATGCACCGGCTCCTGAATGTACCTGAACCCGCTCCAGTGTTGGTCAAGTCTTCTCTTGAAAGAGCTCACACTCGGTGCCGTCACAACACTCTCTGGTAGATTGTTCCAAGAGTTTACAACCCTCACTCCGAAAAAGTTTGCCCTCACGGTTTTCTGGACTTGCGGCTTCTTCAATCTTGAGCTGTGACCCCTTGTGGGGCGAGCGTCCGCCAGCTCCAAGTAAGGACACTCAACTGAGTAGTGCCCCCTGAGATGCTTATAAACCTCAACTAGGTCCCCCCTTGCCCGTCTGTAGTATAAGCTAGGCAAGTTCAGGCGCTCCAATCTCTCAGGGTAGCTGAGGTGCCGAAGTGCAGGCACCAGTTTGGTGGCCCTCCTTTGAACATTTTCAACCAACTGACAGTCCCTAGCATATCTCGGGGACCAGATGGGGTGACAGTACTCCAGATGGGGAAGCACTTCACTCCTGAAGATCGTCACGAGGGACGGACCGTCTAGATATCTGAACGACCTTCTTATAAGACCCAATAATTTATTTGCCTGATTTACCTTCTTCTCACAATGGCCCGAGAACTTCAGCTCATTGTCAACATACACACCTAGGTCCTTCTCACACACAGTCTCAACTAGTACATTTTCTTCATCCCGTTGGGACATATGGTACGCCTCCTTACCGTTGGTACGCCCCAGGTGCATCCTCTTACACTTCGTGACATTGAATCTCAGCAGCCATTCCTTCGACCATTCCTGGAGCCCACAGAGGTCCTTCTGCAGCTCTTCACAGTCCGCTTGGTTCTTAATTTCCCGAAATAACTTGGCGTCATCGGCAAACATTTGTATGGAGGAGTGTACAACGTCAGGCATATCATTTATGAAACAAACAAACAACAGCGGGCCCAATACACTACCCTGCGGTACCCCACTTGTTACAGGTACAGATGACGATTTCGTGCCATTAATCACCACACATTGCTTGCGGTCATGTAGAAAGTCTTCTATCCACGCTAGGACATTTCCCCGAATTCCGTACCCTTCCAGTTTGATTTTCAGCCTTTCGTGGGGTACACTGTCGAAAGCCTTGGCAAAATCTAGGTAAATATTGTCGATATTACCACCCCGTTCTAGAATATGGGTCCAAATATCCAATACCTTGAGCAATTGTGTCAAGCAAGAGCGCCCCGGCATAAAACCGTGTTGGCAATCTTTTACAAGGTTGTTTCGTAGTAGATGTTCCATCGCTGCATCTCTGATAATACTCTCAAGTACTTTACATATTATGCTGGTCAGGCTCACCGGTCTATAGTTGTTCGTGGAGTGACTATCGCCCTTCTTGAAGATAGGACTCACATAAGCCACTTTCCATTCACTGGGGACCATTTGTTCATCCAGGCATTTACAAAACAGAATCTTCAGGGGCTCTGCAAGCTCGTTGCACAGCTCCCTTAGCACTCTAGGATGCACCATGTCAGGTCCAGGACTCTTATGGACCTTTACACAACACACTCGACAAGATCCAATATTAAGATAGTATCAAACACATCCTGTTACTTCGAAATGAACAGCATGGCACTTTAACTAGCATTCAGTCATAGTATTGTAGTGGATTCCTCCCCTACAAACGCTGTTTGTCGCTGAGTAGCCGACCCCGCGAATTCCCCAGTGTATGTCTCGTGGTCTAGGTTAACCAGCGCCGCCATACATGACGGAGGTAAACTATTAAGCCACGCCTACCTCCGCTATATAAGACCACACCTGGCCGCGACCTACCCCTTCTTCGAGCTACAGCCGCAGCAAGCAACACCACCTCCTCTACTCCTGCCTGGCGGCCCTCGCTCCCGCCGGCGAGCATGGCGACCCACAAGCTGGTCCCCCTCTGAGCACCCTCCCCAACCAGCTCTCTCTACATCACGCTTGTAACCACGCTGCCACTTCCCAGCACCAAGCTGCATTGTACATCCAATACAACATGTATACAGAGAGCACATTGTGAGTTTCCTCTCCCCATCCCATCCTGAGTGAGAACCAAAATAACCCGTGCCCCACAGTATACCTGGTTGGTGGACTCAAAAACAGTACCACTGGTAACACCAACATTCATGGGTTCAATACTTAACCTAGGATAACTATATTTCTGCTAGTCAATCCCCAATCATAAATACCAATACTGCTCAATACATATAGCTAAGATCAATGGACGGACAAGACTGCATCCACCAGTGACGGGGATTGTTTACTCCACTCAGCCGAGTCAAGGCTCGTTTGCAAGGAGCGCCCAAGGGGGTAGACTCTCTCCGCACGGCGTTCCCTGGGTAATCTTATCCTCAGACTCTAATCTCGCCATATTAAAGACATCCTTCAAGAACCATTTTGCCCATAGGCGGCTACTGAACCTCAGTAGTGGTGCCAACACAGATAGTGCCTGGAGGTGTGTTGAGGAAGAGTCACTGACTTGTAAATGTCTAACTCCAATACTCATATTATACGTCTGGCAGCAATACAGATACTTGTATAATATGGACACGAAGTAGTACCTTAAGCTGTGCATTCTTATATTACTCATTAATTATGTATAGTAAAGTATTACAGAACATGTATTAATCCTATGTAATATTTCCATTTATTATGCACCATGTTATGTATATGTATTATCATATTTACATATTATGTATTCAGCTTGCGTATACCCTCGGTAGTGTAGAACATTTTGGGGGTATCAAAGACAGACATAGATGGCGCAGTGAGATTTCTCAGTGAGATTAAGAGTGAATTTAGCCTTCCCACCGGACTGTGTTGTTAATGGCGTCTCGTCTTCAGCTTCGCCAAGGATTTACAGCAAGACTACAAGCCTCAGGACTTACAGTGTTGTGAAGTGCTATGCTGTGTAAAGTGCTGTGCTGTGAAGTGAAGTGTTCTGTGAAGTGCCGTGTTGTGTATTTTAATCAGAATTGTCTGTGCAAACTGCAGTCAGATGACTGAGGGAGGGGATGTACTGCTGGGCAGCTCCCCCATGGTCATTGAGTGACTGAGCAGCGAGCAGTAAGACAACTTCAATTCAGTTGCGACTTGCACCGAGCAGCCTCTACGTCTGGCAGCGGGCCAAGCCTCCCGGCAGTGAGCCATACACACACATGCACTCACAGGCCCACTTTATATTAAATTCTTGTGTATTACTTTAAACTTCTGTAATTCTGTGCATAGATTACGAGGGGTTGACACGGTCTCTTGCACAGATAGAGTACAGAAGCTGTCAGCATGTCTCACAGGGATCAAAATGATACCCTGGACGATGGGGTTATGAGTTTAAGTTTGGGAGATCTCTCCCCACCCACACTCACGCCTTATGCTTCCCACATTAGTAATGCCCAATCTCCCACAGAATCTCCTCGTTCGTCGCGAGCAAGCTCTCCTGCGGTGCCTGCTTCCAAGGATCTCCTTCAACTGATTAAGTGGATGGAAACTTCTCGACGCCAGGACTATGTTGCAAGGAGAGAAGAGGAAGAAATTCGGTACAGAGAGTCTGAAAGACGACGCCACGGAGATGAACGAAGATGCAGAGAACTAGAAAATATACGTAGAAGTGAGGAAGACCTGAGAAGAAGAGAGGATCAAGCCAGATTTGAAGCCTTGATTTCCCTGTTAGCCTCCCCACAACGATCTACTCTACAAGATTCTTCTGCTACTACTAATGCTGATGCGACTAGAGGTACTGGTACCTCATCTCCCAGAGTCGGTTCAACAATTCCTCAAAAGGCTGCAGCACAAACTCCTCCCTCTCTGAAGTCTGACGCTTCTTATCAGATATTTCGGGAATGGCGTCGACGTTGGCAAGACTATGCAACAATGGTTGACTTGTCAAGTTTACCACAGCCTAAACAGATGATACAGCCTCGTATGTGCCTGTCCTTAGAGATACAACGTACTCTCGAGCACACACTTCAAGTGTCTCCTACGACAACTCTGACTGTAGGGGCCGTGCTTGACAAGTTACAGGAACATGTTAAGGGACAGCGCAACGAAGCACTCAGAAGAAGAGAACTCCTCCAATGTAAGCAGCTTGATGGAGAATCTTTTGATGCATTTTTTGTAAGACTGAAAAGATGTTCAGAGGAAGTTGATGTTTGTCCTGGAAATTCTCAAGTTTGTGAAGAGACACAACTCAAGACAATTATTTTAACGGGTATTCGAGATGAAGAGCTAGTTCAGCGTCTCATTTCACTTGACCCCACTTCCTCCCTTCAAGATGTTGTTACAAAATGTCGAGCGTACAAGGCCGCCAGGTGTGCGACTTCAGCTTTATGTTCACAACCTGACCAGGTGAGGGAGGTGTCTTCCTACAGAAAGGGTAAGAAGCAGCAAGGTAACCCCACCCCTCACCCTCCAGCTACACCTTCAGCAGCAGCTTTGTGTAACAGCTGTGCGAGACAGCATGATGCCTCCCAGTGCCCAGCTGCTCAAAGCGTGTGCAGAAGTTGCGACCGTCAGGGTCACTGGGCTTACACAGTCAAGTGCCCTGCTAGCAAAGTTCAGTGCAGACTGGTTGTGTGGGCCATTATGACAAATGTTGTCGTAAGAAGACACAGAGAGGACACCACCAAGGATCCAAGAAGTCATCCTCAGGTAGTGCTGGCGTGCCCCCTCCTTCTGGCAAGCATCAAGACGCTGTGTCCAGTCGTTCCTGCCGTCGTGTCCATTGTTCCACAGACACGACACCCCAGCACATCAGTGTCGTCATTTCTCACGGTAACTTGTCATCCAGTCTTCAGATGTTACCTGACACCGGTGCTGACGTCTCAGTAATTGGTCCACAACACTTAGCAAGTTTGGGAATACCCGGGAGCAACCTACAGCCCCCTCCTCAGACAACGAAACTGACAGCTGATGGTTCCAAGACGGCTCCAGCTTTGGGATCTTTCTGGGCTACTCTTACCTTTGGTAAGCAGTCTTGCTCAGCCCGGATTGATGTTCATGATGGGATCCCGACTCCGCTTTTATCATATGGCCATTGTCAAGAGTTGGCCATTATTTCCAAGGAATTCCCCAAAACTATTTTAAAGGTCACCCATGTCAACAGGTTGAAGGAATTCCCTATCTCTACTAACACGTCCCCTTTTGATGCAAGAGCTTACCTTCTCAAGGAGTTTGCTGACGTGTTGGTTACGAAGAAATCTTTAGGATCCACACCACTCAAGCCGATGGTGGGTTCACCTATGAAGATTCATCTTAAGGATGGTGCCACACCTTTTGCCATCCACACCCCTCGTTTGATTCCTCACGCCTACAAGGAGCTAGTTAGACAAGAGCTTGACTCCATGGTTGCTCAGGGAATCATCAAGCCGGCCAGAGACGAACCTTCACCTTGGTGCCACCCTCTGGTCCCAGTCGACAAACCTCTTGGTGGAGTACGGATCACCACCGATCTATCAAAACTTAACCAGCAAGTTTCCCGTCCAGCCCACCCTTCGCCCACACCCTTCGCAGCTGTTCGAAATGTGGACCCGAAGGCGAAGTTTTTTACAACGATGGACGCCTTATGTGGTTATTGGCAGATCGAGTTGGCTGAAGAAGACCAGCATTTGACTACATTCATCACACCATATGGAAGATATCAGTACTGCAGAGGCCCCATGGGATATGCCGCTACGGGCGATGCATTCTGTCAACGTGGTGACGCGGCCCTTCAAGGAGTTACGAATTGTGTCAAGGTGGTTGATGATATTTTACTCCATGACGAAGACTACTGTGCCCACCTCTCCCGAATATATGAAGTTCTCACCAGATGTCGAAAGTACGGGATTACCCTCAACGCTGACAAGTTTGTAGTCGCCGCACCATCAGTGAACTTCTGTGGGTACACTCTCTCAGCATCAGGTATCGCAGCTGACCCGGAGAAATTAAGTGGAATCAGGGATTTTCCAACTCCTGCGAACCTGACAGACCTCCGTTCTTTTTTGGGTCTGGTCAATCAGCTGGCTGAATTCTCACCTGACATCTCCACCACAGCCCAGCCGTTACGCCCCCTTCTGAGCCCCAGGAGGACATTCCTGTGGACCCCAAATCATCAAGAGGCCTTCCAGCGAATCAAGCAGGCCCTCTTAAGTCCACCTGTCCTCGCCTGTTACGACCCAGCCCTACTCACCGTTCTCCAGACTGACGCCTCCAGACTCTACGGCGTTGGTTACGCCCTTCTGCAGGACCATGGCGATGGACAACTCCGCTTAATTCAGTGTGGATCCCGGTTCCTGACGGACGCCGAGACCCGATATGCCACGATTGAGCTGGAGATGTTGGCTGTTGTCTGGGCGATGGCGAAGTGCCGCTTCTACCTGATAGGACTTCAGCACTTCACCCTCTTCACGGATCATCGCCCTCTTCTACCTATTATCAATCACTACTCTTTGGATGCAGTATAGAATCCTCGCCTTCAACATTTGAAAGAGAAGCTCCCGCCTTATCTCTTCACGGCTGTGTGGCGTGCGGGTAAGCTGCTGTGCATCCCGGATGCTCTGTCCCGCGCCCCTGTCAGTCGCCCCACCTCAGAGGACGAGATGTTGTGTTCTACAGCTGCCGCATCCCTCAAGTCAGTAGTTTCATTGAAGGCCGTCTTCACATCAGAAGAGTCTACAGCACCGGATGCAGACAAGACCCTTGAAGATCTCCGCACCGCAGCCCGGGCCAACCCTTCCTACATCCGGCTCGTCGACTGTGTGTCCCAGGGATTTCCATCTAACCGATACGACCTTCATGAATCGTTACTCCCGTACTGGAAGATACGCGAGGACCTCTATTGTGACGGAGACCTCGTCTTGTATGGTCCACGAGTAGTCATTCCTACTGCCCTACGCCGCCGTACCTTGACCCGCCTTCACGACAGCCATCGAGGAGTGGAGGCCACCAAGCGTTGGGCGAAACAGACTGTATTTTGGCCCGGAATCGACACGGACATTGCAAGTACCGTCCGTGCCTGTGAGCCGTGCCAGATTCTGCAACCCAGCCAGCAACAGGAACCTTTAATGTGCGACGATAACCCTTCAAGACCCCTCGAGTCTGTGTCGGCCGACTTCTTTGCAGTGGCAGGGAAGTCCTTCCTCGTCATTGCCGACCGATTGTTCTGGATGGCCTGTTGTCGTCCCCTGTGGTAGTGATACAACGGCTACTGCTACCATCCGGAATTTCAGACATTACTTCAGAGAAGTTGGTGTTCCTCTCCGTCTCAGGACTGATGGAGGACCCCAGTTCACCAGCCACGAGTTCTGGGACTTCATGGACCGTTGGGGAGTCCGTCATGTCGTGACCTCGCCCCACTACCCTCAGGCGAATGGACACGCTGAAGCCGCAGTCAAGACTGTTAAACACCTGATCCTTAAGGTGTCACCCTCAGGAAATATCGACTGCGAGGACTTCGATCGAGGTTCGTTAGAGTTACGCAACACCCCGACCTTCACCGGACGCTCCCCAGCCCAGGTTCTATATGGACATCATCTCAGGTCTTGTGTTCCTGCCCACCCGAAGTCTTTTTCTCAAGAATGGCAAGCCAAGACTGAAGAATGTGACCGCCGTGCAGCAGAACGAGCCGCAGATGTCGCTGCTCGGTACGACTGTCATGCCCGCCCCCTTCCCAGGTTGAGTGTCGGCCAGCAGGTCAGGATTCAAGATCTGGTATCTCACCGCTGGGACATGGTTGGGGTTGTCATGGGTATTGGCCGGTCCAGGGACTACCAAGTGCGTCTTCCTAGTGGTAGAGTATGGTGGAGGAACCGTCGTTTCCTCCGACCTGTGGAGCTGCCTAGTGTTGACCCTTCCCCAGTAGAGTCCCCTAATGTTGATGTCTTTATAGTAAATCCATCCCCATCCTTGTGTTTCTGCCCCGGTACTCCGCAGGTCCGAGCGACTCAGAAACAAAAGGTCCGCTCAAGATGAAACTATGAGCGTATAGGGGGAGGGAGGTGTATAATATGGACACGAAGTAGTACCTTAAGCTGTGTATTCTTATATTACTCTATTAATTATGTATAGTAAAGTATTACAGAACATGTATTAATCCTATGTAATATTTCCATTTATTATGCACCATGTTATGTATATGTATTATCATATTTACATATTATGTATTCAGCTTGTGAATGCTGGCATCTGTGCATACCAGCGCGGAGTGATACATGGAGTGGAGATCGCTAGTCCTTATGGCGTGGAAGTCACTGTCTATTTTTTCCTCTGTATTTGTCGCCCGTACGAGAATAAGAGCCTATTTTCAAGATAACAAGTGTTTGCGTATACCCTCAGTAGTGTAGAACATTTTGGGGGTATCAAAGACAGACAGAATACTTACTTTATTCGAATTACTTGGCACATAATTACTTCACTATGTTAAAACATGAACACTGATATTCACAAAATCGACTAAGTTAAACTGACTTAACATGGTGGCGGGAAACAATCGCTTACATACCTGGAAATGCATTGAGGAAGAGTCACTAGCATGTGATTCTTCCTTGTGCATCCGTATATACGTGAGCCTGGGGCAGTTCCGGCCCATGCATACATACCAGAAGGGCTAATCTCACCAACAACAGAAAATATATGCACCTCGGTCGCTGGACACTCAACTATGAAAATCAGTGTCACGGGTCAGGCTAATTTTCCACGTCTATCCCTATAATCTAATCAGAGATTGAGCCTGTCAGGAAAAAGTGAAATGGACGTTAAACACGCACTAACAACTCTACTTACCGGAAACCACAAACCACAGCCAAGGAATTCGTCCTGAGAAGAGCCGTTAGGTCTTGGAGATTTTGAGTTTGACAGACTCTTTTCAGTAGATTAATGACTTTCTAAAATAGACAACTGACACTAACTAAACTACAAACATCCGATTTTCTGATGTTTGGGCATCAAAATAATCTAACTTCAGTCGCACTTGGAACTCATGGCTATCCCTAAGGACGATATAAGGATATGCCACTCATACTGACAAACTCGACACTCACTTACTTGACAAGTTTTACCAACAATAAGGACAGTTGAAGCTTTCAACATCACTCACAATGGATTTGTAATGTTCCAACTGTAATAAGAAATATCGAAGTTGCCTCAACATATGCAACCACACTTGCAATTTCAAATTCTGTCATTATATTATGGAATAACGAAGTCTCGGGTGCATTCTAATATTGAGAGAAAACGAACTTCTCAGACGGGGGACTCAAATAAAGAATGCATATCGACAAGTTTTGTGGACTATTGAGCGTAATATGAATCGTCTGATTTTACGTGAACTGATGTGTACGACCGTGGTCATTGTACCTGCACTTCGGCACCTCAGCTACCCTGAGAGATTGGAGCTCCTGAACTAGCCTAGCTTATACTACAACGGGCAAGGGGTGACCTAGTTGAGGTGTATTAGCATTTCAAGGGGCACTATTCAGTCGAGTGTCCTTACTTGGAACTGGCGGACGCTCGCCCCACAAGGGGTCACAGCTCAAGATTGAAGAAGCCGCAAGTCCAGAAAACTATGAGGGCAAACTTTTTCGAAGTGAGAGTCGTGAACTCCCGGAACAATTTACCAGAAAGAGTTGTGACGGCACCGAGTGTGAGCTCTTTCAAGACAAGACCTGACCAACACTGGAGCAGGTTCAGGTACATTCAGGAGCCGTTGCATTCCCAGTACTTGCCAACAGTGCGTAACGGAGACGCGACCGATCGCCCAAGCGGCTAACGAGCCGATCATTTGGTGAAGAGGATAAAAGAAAAGGAAAAGTAACAGAGACGTGACCGATTGCCCAAGCGGCTAACGAGCCGATTGGTGGTCAAGAGGATACAAATAAAGTAAAAGAAGAGGATAAAAAATAAAACATAATCTCATTTTGTTATGTTATTTTCTTTCATATACTAATGCAATGCTGAAGGACAGTTATAAGATGAATAAAACCTAGTTATGTACTAGTAAACTCTGTTTCATTACATTTCCTTCTGTTAGTCAGGGGCTAAACAAGATCCGTCTAATAATGTGGACTGCTTTTATTTATTTCTAATTGTTCTTTCAACTCACCTTGAAAATTTTGTGTTACGTTAACAGCTGCCGCATACTTCATATCTAATTTTGTGGAACATCTTAAGTCTGTGTACTTATATGCATGATTATAGAAAACAAATTATATATTGTTTTTAGTTTCTGTTGTAAATTGTGATAGATGGTTCGCTTCAGGGGTCGTTTGATTTTATATAAGTGTACTATAAAAAACATCATTTTCCGTTTTCTCTGAATAAATAACTGTTAACTACTCAATTTGTTAAGTATTTACACCAGAATAAGTTGTACTGAGACCACGTTAATATTTCCTGTGACGGCAGTGCCACTGGTGAATAGTAAAACCCCTAAAAATTAATCAATTAACGTTATTGTTGGATAAGATACAGTGTTGTGCCCAGCGCCATCTGAAGGTGGAGGAAGGAATGGTGAGTGAAGGCGCAGGCGTGAGAGAAGCTTCCAGCCAGTTACTGACGACGTTTTGGCGTTATCATATTTATTTGTGTTTCGTCTCGTCCGGTCATCAAGAATCTTCTGTTTACATAGAATAGTAACTTCGGTTCTTTCATTCAAACTGTTGTTCCTTCATGTCATATGGCCAGAATAAGTGAATATGGTAGTTAGTTCTGAAATGTTGATATATGTGAAATGTGAATCTTACAGAGTTTGTTTTGTGTTGGACAGGTGAGGAGGCTTCAGGAATTCGAACACTGAGTTCCATATCAACATTTGAACATGCCAAAGGGCAGTTCTTGCAAGGCCAGGGGCTGCACCTCCAACAAGACTGACAACCCTGAACTGAGTTTCCATTCCTTCCCCAAAAACAAAGAAAGGTATTACCATCTAGTTAAGAGTTGGCATTTGATCCACCATCAATATTTTCCTGCTACCTAACAGAGCAAACGATAGTGTTAATAGACGCTAACGTAACCCAACCAGTAGTAATGAAGCTCACAAGAATGAGCTACAGTTTAAGGTCAATTTATGATAGTAACCAGGTTTTAATTTTTCCATAAAAAATAGTTTTCCTAAGATTCTTGTTGTGATTAGAACGAATCTGACCTTCTGGTGCTTACCATCTGTTATCGAGTTAAGCCCCCCATCCCCAATGACAGAGATGAGGGAAGGACCTAACCTAACCATAAAACCCATGTAAAACCTGACCTCGGACCCCCCCCCTTAGTGTTCTTACCTTAAGGCTAGCGCCGACGTCAGAATGTGACGCAGCTGGCTAACAGAGCTTTTCAAGGGGATGTGGTTTTTTAACTCGCTATATCTCCGTTATTTCTCATCAGCACAGTAAGTGTCATAGAAGAAATTCATCTTATTTTTGCTAGGTAATATGGTTGCAAACTACAAAATAACGGAATTCGAAACCTGGCTACTATCCTAAATTGACTGATTTTAATTTTTTGGGGGCAAAAATTTTGGTAGTATGCTGTTAATGGATGGAAACTACTGACTAAAATATCTGACCTAACCGGTAAAATTATCGTTTCAGTCATCCAACGACTTTCAGGATTCTAAGTTTTGGATTCCGTAGTTTAGACAATTCTAACGGTCCGACTAATTACCCAAATGTAGCAAAATGTAACCGCAATGAAGTCAAATAATGGTCCTACATGAATAAATCGGACTGCTAATCACTTCTCGACTAGTATTTGGTGTCATAAAGTCACAAAAAATTGGTAAACTTAATTTAATCTGAGTTGGGTTAGGTTAGGTTAGGTACATGCACTCGATCTATTAACTCAGATTAAATTAAGTTTACCAATTTTTTGTGACTTCATGACACCAAATGCCAGTCGAGAAGTGATTGGCAGTCCGAGTTATTCATGTAGGACCATTATTTGACTTCATTGCGGCTACATTTGGGGAATTAGTCGGACCCACTTCTAAGACTCTTCTATAGCATTTCTTCCGCTCATGATTACATTCAGAGAAAATAAAAAAAAGTTTTGGGAGGGAAAATCATCGTATTTTTTCTAAATTGTTGGAAGTTGAAATTATGTTTTTCTGATGGCTTTTGGTGTCTTTTGAATGACTGACCTTTATTTCTACAACTAATCACTATTTTTAGAGATGCCTCGTCCCCTTATCCAAGGATAATGGGGGACCCCAGTGGGAACCAGGGGTTTTGGGTGGGGGGAAAAGCATAAAAAAGTACTAATTTGCAATGGAAATGAAGGTCAGAATAATCCAAAACCTAACCTAACCTAACATAACAGTATTTACCAATTACACTTTCCAAAATAGAAGAGCTCCCACCAATCACATTTCAGGATGCAATCATTCTGCCAAGTTCTAAAATAGATTTGCTAGGTCTCACCATTTCCTCTTATATGCCATGGAAGCCACACTTCCACAACAATGCTAACGCTGCCTCCCAAAAGCCGGGAATGCTGTACAGATGCCATAGTTACTTCACTCCTTAGCAGTTGCTCCAAGTATATAAGGGATTCATTCGTCCTAAATTGGAGTGCTTGTCTCATATCTGGGGTGGCTCTTCTTCTGTCCAACTGTTAGATAGGGTGGAATCAAAGGCATTTCGTCTTATTAATTTTCCTTCTTTAGTCAACAATCTCTCTTCCCTTTCTCTTCACCACAATGTTGCTTCACTCTCTCTTTTACAGGTACTTTAACGGGCAATGTTCGGTGGATTTGGCATCCTGTGTACCGCCGGCAAGGCCGTGGGCTCTTAACACTCGTCTGGCCCACGGTGCCCACTGTTTTTGTGTGGATGTCGGTCACACTAGAATAACCCGTTGTAGTACATCCTTCATTCCTCACACAGCCAAACTGTGGAATGCTCTGCCTTCTTCTGTGTTTTTATACTCATACAATCTGTCTTACTTCAAAAAGTTGATTTTCCGGCATCTTCGTTGTGTAGATTAATATGGTCTCTTTCTTTTCTACTTTTAATTTCTTTTTACCCCTATTTTTTCTTCCTCCAGGCCCTGTTGTGGGTTGATGACCTGTTCCCGGGTGGGCAATTCCCCGTAAAAAAACAAAACCCTAACCTAACCCTAAACCTAACCTATCCACCTGTGTGCTTACCTTAATTAGACTTAGAAGACCCGGAATTGGGGTCATCGGGGTCCTCCTCGTCATCCACAGGTCGCACTGGCCCCCGTTTCTCCGACTGCGGGGGTAGACCTTGCTGGCAGTGATGATGAACTGATGTAGAAGCTTGTTCTCGCTGAACTGCGTAATAAACATGTAGCACGCCAAGTACTGCTTGAAGGAGGTGGACTTGTTGCCAGGTCACTTCAACCACTCCTTGAGATCCCTCCACAGACATCTTGGAACTAAATTCAAATTCAAGGGGATAGTGGCCAGGGGCCTATACTGTACCGAGCTGTGATTGGTTAATCCAAAGTCATACTCACCGATCAATGTCCAAAGAACAACTGAGCATGTATCAGACTCTAGCGCATGCAGAATACAGCATATTAACCAACAAATGAGCACACAGGAGCTCTCTCATACTGTGTTAATATAAACAAGAACTTAGAAAAAACAATGATTTTCCAACACTTTATTGAGATTTTCTCTGAAAGTAATCATGAGTGGAAGAAATGCTATAAAAGAAAAGTGTCTTAGAATTATTTAAAGTACTGATTCCAAAACTTATTTCCCTAAAACTTGCTGGATGACCGAAACAATAATAATGCCACTTAACATAGGTAAAATGTTAGTTTCGGTCATCCGTATGTTTATCCAACAGTTTTGACGTACTTAAAATGATTTTGATCTAATCTAACCTAACCTAAACAACCTAACCTAGCCAAAGAACCCAGGAACTATATCCAACCTAACCTAAATTCCTAAGATTCCCGGGATGACCGAAACTGAAATAATACCCTAACCTAACCTTGCTATAGAGTGAATTATTATTATTTTTTTTTGCTCTATCCTCCTGTATAAAAATCAATATAAAGTTCCATTCATGTCCAGTACCGTATTGTCACCTTTTAGGATTGGAAGTAGCAACTTGGCTGGGAATTCTCTGATAGGCAGACTGTAATTTATGTAGTCAGGATGTTAAATTAGGTTGAATAACTCCTTATCCTGATACATGAGAGTCTTTTGGTTTGGTTAGGCTTGGTAAATATTGATTCCTCCATTGTTTTGGGTGTTCTTGAGAAAAGGAAATTTTCTTTTATTGAAAAGTTCCTCATTAACTCGCACACTTCTTGTACAGTATTACTTGGTAGCTTTTTTTTCTTCAAATTTTTCGATATAGCTGTAGTAGGTTAGGTGACAGTGGCGTGTCATGAAAAAATTGCTGGGATAAGCAAATGACACTGTTAATGACATTACTGTATAGGTAAATTTTCATTTTCATCCAATATGGCTTGAGTTGAGAAATGTATTTTCCTGGTGGTTTTGATGTGTTTTATTTGATTTTGATATTTATTTTTGTTAGAAATCACTCGCTTTTGAGATAGCCCCACCCACTACTAAAAGAGTGAGTTACAACAAAAATCAATATAAAAATTGAAAAAAAACATCAAAAACAATCATAAAACACATTATTCAATACAAAACCAACCTTACCTAACCAAGAATGGATACCTTGGTAGGGTATTGTTGCATTTTCAATCAGTATGCAGCTGAAGGTTTTTGACTTAAAAACTGAATAGATCTTGTTGCCATTGAATAATAGTGACACATTGTTCAACTCGAGAGCCATATTGGTTGAAGCTGCAATAATATCACATTATACTACTATCAAGTACTAGCAGTTTAGTACTGTAGTCTACAAAACTGAAACAGAACAAAAAGTTTAAATAATTTAGTTATTTTTTGTTTGTCTTTAACCTTCATTTGTGACACTAATAAGGTATTTTGATATGGTTTTTGTTAGACAATTAGCAACCCTCAGGGGAGAGACAGCTGTTCTTTCATTGCCCAAATCTCTAGCAAAAGGAATTCTACTCATTGATGACAACAAATATTGTTGATGGGAAATTCCTGCATCACAATGTTTTTCACAGCATATTAGATTGACCTAAATCCTATTTACATGGTATTTGGGAAAATGTGGGTTAATATAATTTAAATTAAAAGTTTTCATCTTACATCTGGCAGTGGCATATCATTTTACCCCACACAAGGGTGGAAGAGGGTATTGCAAATAGAATGTTGTGTATTCGAGGGACAGATTTTCAAGTGGTAAATGCTCCTGTCTTGCAAGTTTCAGAAGTCTGGACTCCTATTACAGCAGGTTTAAATTCATTGAGACTTAAATAACAAAAAATCAGGATTCTATACTGTATATACAATTAACTGATAAAGTACATAAATTAAACAAAGGGATATTTTAATTTTTAAAGGTAGAAGTTTTATAACGTAAGCAATGCTTCATAGGAATACACATCACAGTTAAGCTAACACCAACACGGGCTGACACCAACTATATCTGTACAGTACTCGTGTAAACTTAAGGAACCAAAGCCTATAGATTTCTATATTGTGATACTTAATTTATCTGACCTAACTTAACATCCCAGTTACGTATCCTCCAGTTTGCCCTGTCGAGAATTTCCCACCAATCGCATTTCAGGCCTTAGTCATTCTAAAATACAGTAAGTCCTTGCTTAATGTCGGGGTTATGTTCCTCAAAACGCGATGTTATACGAAACAAACTTAAGCGAATCAATTTTCTCCATAAGAAATAAATAGAATACAGGAGTTGCGTTCCTGAGCCTCCCTTTGCCCTTTGAAATACATTACATATACAGAAAATCATTGCTACAGTAGAAGTCCAAAAATCCGGACTGCTTGGGGATTGGGTAGGTCCGGATTTTCGGATTTTCCGGATTCTCAGGCAGTACTTTTAAAACTAAAATTTAAGGAGGAATAAAGATGAGATGAACAGGTACATTTTGATAGTTTATTCATTAGCAAATAAAGCATGCTTCATTTATCAAAACGAGCAGTTTTAAAGAAACAAAGTCAACACTAGACAAAAATGTAAACAAACTGTCTAATACCATGACGAGTCTTGAAATTCCTAAGCCATCCATCACTAAATGCGCACTCTGATTCGATGTTCATTTGCTCCTTAAAAGACTTTGCTTTGGCAATAAGTATCGGCCCAGACATTGCCATACCTTTTGATCGTTTTAACAAAAACCATTCGTGCAACACTTTATCAAGATTTTCTAATTTGGGCCAATGTAAACTTTTTCTTTCAGCAATTTTAATGTATGGCTCAGAAGAAGTTGTGAATTCTAGAATTTTATTCTTTGCCTTTTTTATATCATAAATTGTAGACTTTCCAATGTCGTATATTTCCATTAGAACAGTATTGCTCACACCACGTTCTAGTTTCTTAATTATTTCAAGTTTGTCACTCAATTTCAATGTGTTCTTCTTTCTCTTCATACATTAAAGTTTATCTACTTTAGGGGCCATTATTAAGGGCCTGTACTCTGTACATGGAGAGAGTAGGACTTAAAATTACATACGTTGTCACAGTTTGATTGCTTATTTTAAAGTGGCGATCGTGTGGTCGTTTGTTGTCGCTGTGCAGCTGTGGCATTCACTCATGCACACATACACACAAAAGATTTATTGTGCCTCAAATTTTACATTTCAGTTCAAGCTAATTACAAACGAACAAAATTAGCTACCTGTAATTTACAATTACTTATATTATTAGAATTATGTAAATTAATTTTTTAAAGCAACTCCATTCATTCACGTAACCCACAAAAGACCGCTAAATTTAACAAGTTTGAGTTTTCAAAAAGTCCGGATTCTCGGGTGGTCCGGATTCCTGGCATCCGGATTTTTGGACTTTTACTGTATTTCTATAGAAAATAATGCATACATATACAACTACTAAGTTTGTACAGTATTGGTACTCACCGATGGGCGGAGGTGATAGAGCAAGTGTGTGGTGGGTAGTGGAGCAGAGGAGGCGGATGGAGGGAGGGAAGGAGTATGGCGGAAGCGGAGGAGGAGGGCAGGAGAGGAGGAGGGTGTTGAGTCACTGAGAATCTTCATCAAGCCAAGAGAACATAGCGCGGCCAGACGAGAGAGGGCGATGCACAGTAAAATGTAGTCTGACGATGCAAAACGATGTAGTATCGGATCACTGGAAGTTAAACGAATTCTTGGTCTCTAAAGTCTAGCGACACAGTACCGAAACAACGTTAAGCGGGACGACATTAAGCGCAGACTTACTCTAGATATGTTTGGCCTCACCATTTTCTCTAATATGTCATGGAAGTCACACATCCTCAACATTGCTAAAGCTGCCTCCTGAGAGCTGGGAATGCTGTACAGATGCCGTAGCTACTTCACTCTTGAGCAGTTGTTTCAAGTATATAAAGGATTCATTCGTCCTAACTTGGAGTACTGCTCTCATATCTGGGGTGGCTCCTCTTCTGTCCAACTGTTAGATAGGATGGAATCAAAGGCATTTCATCTTATTAACTCTCCTCCTTTAGTTGACAATCTTTCTTCCCTTTCTCTTCGCTGCAATGTTGCTTCACTCTCTCTCTATTAAATGTACTTTAACGGGCAATGTTCGGTGGATTTTGCTTCCTGTGTATCGCCGGCAAGGCCGTGGGCTCATAACACAGTTTTTCAACTGCATTTTTGGGTAGATTTACATAAATTTCATTTATTTTTATTCATTTACATGTACACACCATACTAAAAGAAACATAAAAGAAATAAATGACCAAAATGTAAGTGCAAACCTGTACTGTACATGTACAGTGGTCCCTCGGTTAACGAACACAATTCATTCCAGAAGGTCGTTCGTCAACCGAAAATTTCGTCAACCGAAACCATTGTTTCAGTGGGATTTTGGGTAATTGGTTCCAGCTCACCGAAAATTACATACAAACTAAAAATAAATGCAGTAAAGTACACTTACTTTGAAGTGTGCATGTAGAAGGCTCCTGGTTGATGATGATGATGATGATGATGATGATGGGAATTAGAAATGGGGGTGGAGGAGAAGGGAGAAGAGAAGGAAGTGGGGGTGGAAGAGAAATCACCCCATGCTTCATGCCATCATTTCACCCATAAAATTTAAAGTTCACTAGGTGTAATTCAAGATTATTTTCTTTAAATCAACACTGCACTGCACTATATATTGTCAATATGTAAAATAAATTTCAAAATGACCAATAATTGTACTGTAAAAACGTAAAAATAGTTTATGTTCAAGAGAGTCTCAAGCAAGATATTACCTCTACTGACCAGAGATACAAACTGATGCCTGTTTGGTGAGTTGAGTGGCTGTTTGGCGCACTAAAAACTAGTTAC
This sequence comes from Homarus americanus, assembly GCF_018991925.1. Lineage (NCBI taxonomy): Eukaryota > Metazoa > Arthropoda > Malacostraca > Decapoda > Nephropidae > Homarus > Homarus americanus. The sequence continues at coordinate 16,158,649 of NW_024716703.1, read as the reverse complement.
CTGTACTTCAATTATGTTAAATAATTGTTAAAATGACTAAAAATTTTAATATAAAACTTGGAAAATTATTGAATAGTACAACCTTCTTGATATTTACTCAAATGGGAACGAATTTAAGCCCTAGAACCGATTACTGTATTGGCGGATTAATATTCCAGCTGGTGAGCAAGCGAAAACATGTTGAGAGGAATTTGTAAGGTATTCGTTAACCAAATTTTTTTCGTTAACCGAATTGAATATTCTTATGGAAGGTAATTCGTTAAACAAAATTTCGTTAACCGAGGCGTTCGTTAACCAAGGGACCACTGTACAGGTAAAGGATATTACTGCCTCTAGAATGAATGGCTCCCTGTTCTGGCTGCAAAAATGCCAGCAACTTAAAAACTATCCACAGACATTCATGGGTAAATCCAGGGTGTCATCCGCAAATAATAGAGGACCGCGAATTATCCGGGTGTACTGTACATAAAGGGGTGAATGATAATTGAGTGTTAAGCTCTGGCGTCCAGAATGTCATACAGCACAAATAATTTTTTTTTATTAATTCTCCATTCTTTCTTCCTGTGTCATAAATAACTTAAACATTTTTTCTGTACATTCTAATGAGTTTGTTATGATACTTATGTATAGTTATATAATGTACTTTAGCTAAAACAACTATCTGTGCATACTTTGTGGGAAACGATATGAGAACATGGACGATAAATTTGGGTATATCGACCCCCACCTGCACAGATAGTTGTTTTAGCTAGTACATATATAAACATGTATCTGGTGCAGGTCTTGTACATCTGTACAGTATCTATAGTTTGTAATGTGGTGTGCAAGGGGCGACCGTTATGGCCAGGTTGCCATATTGCACTTTTTTTTCTATTTCTTCTTCTTGTGTCATAAATAATTTACATATATTTCTATACATTCTAACGAGTTTGCTACAGTACTTATGTATTAGTCATATACTTACAGTGCTTGTAAACGCCTTCTGAGCGTTTAAAGGTTAATCAGACCAAACGTTATAATTCGGTCAAACTTGTTAAATACAATTCATTTTAGTATTTCAAATAAATTATACATAAACAATCATACATAAATGTTTAATCTAATATACATTCACATAACCAGTGGTGGGCACGGTTCCGCGAACCGCTAATTAGCGAAGCTTTCTCGTTAGCGGATTAGCGTTTTTGCCAACTTTGGAAACCATTAGCGGACCAATTAGCTTCCGCTAAATTTAGTTCCGCTAACTTTAAGTCCGCTAACAAAATTTATACACGTTTGTTCCTGTCTGTTGTAAGCGTGTGACGCCGCGACGCGTGTCTCCAACAGCCAGTCAGGCACGCTTGGCTGACTGCGTGTTAGTACGTGCAAAGATATCTTGAGGGCCAAGAGAGCCACCCTGTCAGATGGCAACTCTGAGAGGCTGATGTTTATGAAGGGCAACCAGCATCATGGCGAGGCGATGGAGAAGGCCCAGCCACTGCAGCCGGAGTGAATGGAATTTTTTGATTATTAAAGTTTAATACTTTTTTTTTACAGAAAATAAATACTGTCAGTGTATGTTGAAAGAATCATAGAATGTAATTGTAAACTAATGTATTATTTCAGTTCTCATTTATTTGTTAATTTAATTAGGATTTTTTGTGTCAATATATTTGGTTATGCTAAGTACTGCGTAAGTTCATAACCAGGATGTCATCCAAGGTGTGCGCCAAACAAAATTTTCTAAAAACTTTTCATTAAAGTTTAAAGTTTTCTGTTTATTTACATGACTAAGACCAACAATAAGTTATATAAAAATACACTGGTATAATGTGTATGTGGTTGGTATTGCATATTTACATGAATAATGAACAAGGCCGATAGGTTGTATGGGAATGCCAATTAATTATTTGTGAAATTGTGTACAGTGTACACCTTGATAAGTTGATCATCATCTGATCTTGGCATGATGCTATTTCACCTATTTGCTACCTATGCTATACAGTACTATAGTTTTTGGATTCGTTTAATACTTTGTCTTTTCGTACAGTAAATAAAGATTATAAAGTGTATGTTGAAACTCGAATGTAAACTAATGTTTAATTTCATTTGTTTATTTAATTATCTGTGTACATCTTGATCATCATCTGATTTTGGCAAGCTACACCTTTTTGGAAAGCTCTGTGTCTAAGTTAAATGAAAATTTCAGCTCTCTAGGTCTGTTTTTAAGGGTTTTAGAGCCCTCCCCCCCCCCCCAAAAAAAAACGAAGCTAAATTCATATAATAAAAGTTAGCGGTTAGCGTTAGCTTCCGCTAATTTTTTTAGCTGTTTAACGGTTTAGCGTTAGCGAAGTTAACTTTTTAGTTAGCGGATTAGCGGTTAGCGAAGCTAACTTTTCGTTTAGCTGTGCCCACCACTGCACATAACAATCATAGCTATGTAAGTAGTCTAATTTTAGCACTTGTAATGAGTACTTAATTTGCCATATTTCTATGTTGTCACACTGATAACCGATGCAATGGACTCAGTCTACCTGTGTAAACATTAAGTACAAGTTAAACTTACGTGTTGAAAGTCTCAAGAGAAACAGGTTAGGTGTTGACTCTGTGATGGGGATAGCTACAGTGGCAATGCCCTGCCCTGGCTGGCCGACTTTGCTGCATCAGGCGTTTATATGCAAACAAGCTCCCCTTACTACCACCCAACACCCCAACCTCCTCTGGGTCTCTCCATCTCCACCATCTCAATACTCTATACAGTATTACCCCGCTTTACGCGGTTTCACTTTCCGCGATTTCTCATTTACGCGGCACCTCGCCAGAACCGGACTTTCACTTTTCACTTTCCGCTGTGCATCTACTCATATATTCTACTCATATATGCGGGTGAAGTATAATTTTTTATTTAGCTCATAAAATTCATACAAATTACCCAGCCAGAATGTAATTTACATTGCTGGAATTCTTACAATATGATAATCATTTTGAATATAAACATCATGGATTTTGCATTAGACATACAAATTTTAGATCTAATGTAATAATTTGGTTTACACAAAGCAAATATTTTATCGTTTGTGCAAAATATATGAAGTTTACATTCAAAATATTCCCTGACCTGCAAGGAATCCAGAAATGTCAATTATATTATCCTAACTTTAGTCTGAGTTATTATTTATTACTAAAAATGTAAATATACTGTTTTCTCCCAAACATTTCTCTGGTAGGGAGGGAAGGTGGGGGGTAAGGAGGGAGGGACGGACCCAGCTGGGGTATTTTGATTGACAGATAGTGTCGTGAAGAATATTTTTTGTTTATCTACTGAAGATATTTGTTTTAACTCATAAAATTCATACAAATTACCCGGCCAGAATATAATTTACATTGCTGGAATTCTTACAATATGATGATCATTTTGAATATAAACATCATGGATTTTGCATTAGACATACAAATTTTTAGATCTAATGTAATAATTTGGTTTACACAAAGCAAATATTTTATCTTTTGTGCAAAATATATGAAGTTTACATTCAAAATATTCCCTGACCTGCAAGGAATCCAGAAATGTCAGTTATATTATCCTAACTTTAGTCTGAGGTATTATTTATTACTATACGTTAAAATCTAGTGTTTTCACCCAAACATTTCTCAGAGAGGTAGGAGCCAGTGAGCTGGGGAGTTGAGTTCATTATTTGAATGGACATTAACCTGGCGACTGTATTTCTCTTAAATATTAATTGTGTGTGCATACCATCATAAAATTAAGATGTTATTTTTACTACAACATAGGTATTGTGTCGGAAAAAGTGGAGTTTGGGGGTCGGGCCATTCTCTATTGGAATTAATCCCATAGGTTCTGTTGTTCACTTTACGCGGGTTTTCACTTTCCGCGGTACCCCTTGGGTTCAATTGACCGCGTAAACGGGGTACTACTGTATACTGGCAGGCATGCTCAATAAACATGACATGACTTGCAGTCTAACATAATGTTTGTTTATGTATCATCTTACTCATTACTGCTTGCGGTAACAGTACTTACTGTATTAATTTATACAAACCGACATTGTGGTTGTTGACTCTGTGATCTTAAACCGATTTAATTTTATGTAAGTAAATAACAGTGACACAGACATTACAAGGAAAATTGTCAAGATTATCAAGGACATTATAAGATCATTTAGCATATAAAGTCGGCCCTTAACATACGCCGGGATTAGGTAACAGAGATACCCGTGAATGTTAAAAATCCGCGTATTTTAACTGCCCCCCCACCCCTAAAAACACCCCTGGCCCCCCATGTCCTTATTTACCGTATATACCTGTGTGTAGTTCGACTTTTTAAGACCAAATTTTTTGGCAAAAAATTGGGGGTCGACCTCTAAAGGGTAATAGTTTTGTTAGGTTAAAAATATTTACCAGTAACTACCAGTAAACAGTGGAAACGACGCACCACCAGCTGTGAGTGTTGATACAGTTGCCAGGGCAGATCTCTTGCGTCATCATAGCAAGCCCAAAGTAGCCAAATGCATGGTATGGTAGCACAGGATGATGTAAAACATAAAGTATTCATTTTTTAAAGTTTATTTATAGATACATAAATTTTTGTTCATTACATTTGAAACATCAATCTTTGTTAACTAAATTTGAAACAAAAGAAAACTACGATACCGTATTTCTAAATACCGGGTATTTTCATTAAAATATTACATCACAAGTATATTTTACCTTAACTGTGACTGAATGAATATATTCTTAGAAATAAATATGGAAATGTAATATTTTTGCTGAAATGGCGTACGTATTACAGTGGAAAGTGGGATAAAATCATGACGAAAACAATTACTTTCGCTTTCTTTCGTTGTTCAAAAGATTTTACCGTAATCGCTTTTCGAATGGTTTTCAGTTAAAAAACTGTTGTACAGTGGTCCCTCGGTTAACGAACTCAATCCGTTCCAGCAGGTTGTTCGTTAACCGAAACCATTGTTTCAATGGGTTTTTGGGTAATTGGTTCCAGCTCACCGAAAATTGCCTAAATTCAACAAAAATGGTAGAAAAGTTCACTTACTTTGAGGTGTGTATGTAGAAGGCTCCTGGATGATGATTATGAGAATTAGAATGGGGTTGGAGGAGAAGGAAGAAGAGAAGGCATTGGGGTGGAAGAGAAGTCACCCCATGGCACCATTTCACCCATAAAATTTTAGTTCTCTTGGTGTATTTCAAGATTATTTTCTTTAAATCAACACTGCACTGCATTATATATTGTCAATATGTAAAATATATTTCAAAATTACCAATAATTTGCTTGGAAACACAGAAAAAAGCATTTAGTTGAAGAGAGTCTGAAGCAAGATGTTACCTCCAGTGAAAACAGAGAGAGACTAACGCCTGTTTGCTGTGTTAAGAGGCTGGATGCCGCGCATTAAACTAGTCACCTTACCTTCAATTATGTTCAATAATTGTTAAAATGACTAAAAAATTGAATATTAAACTTTTAAAATTATTGAATAGTATAAACTTCTTGATATTTACTAAAATAGTAAGGAATTTAAGCCCTAGAACCGATTAATGTATTGGCGGACTGATACTAAAGCTGGTTGCCCGGCCAGTGCAAGCGAAAACATGTTGAGGTCGGTTCGTATGAAATTCGTTAACCGAATTTTTGTTCGTTAACCGAATTGAAGTTTCTTATTGAAGGCAGTTCGTTAATCGAAATTTCGTTAACCGAGGCGTTCGTTAACCGAGGGATCACTGTATTACAATAATTTTCTATCCTAATTCACTTGAATAAATACTACGATACCATATTTCTGAATATTTTCATTAAAATCCATCAAAATCATTTTCCTTGTCATCGTCTTCAGCACCAAACAGCTCCTCCTAGTCTTCTCCTTGAACAGGGCTAGAGGGTACGTGTTTTTCGAATCGTTTTCAGTTAAAAAACTGTTACATCACATGTATATTTTACCTAAACTGCACCTGAATGAATATATTCTCAGAAATAAATAGTAGTTTTGCTTAAACATGAAGTATTTAAATGTAATATAGGATAACATACATGACGAAAACAAAAGACTTTACCTGACCTTTCAATGTTCAAGAGATGTTAATCGTTTTTTAATAGTTTTCGGTTAAAATACTGTTATATTACAATGATATTATATTCATACTGTGCTTGATATACTACATTCACGGAAACGTAATATTTTTGCTGAATTGACGTTACGTATTACAGTGGAAAGTGGGATAAAATCGTGACGAAAACAATGACTCGCTTTCTTTCGTTCAAAAGATGTTACCGTAATCGCTTTTCGAATGGTTTTCAGTTAAAAACTGTTGCATCACAAGTGAATTAGGATAGAATATTATTGTAATACAACAGTTTTTTAACTGAAAACCAATCGAAAAGCGATTACGGTAACATCTTTTGAACGAAAGAAAGCGAAAGTCATTGCTTTCGTCACTTTCCACTGTAATACGTACGTCATTTCAGCAAAAATATTGCATTTCCATATTCTCAGAAATAAATAGTAGTTTTGCTGAAACGTAATGTATTTCAATGTAAATTAGGATAAACTACATGAAAACAAAAGACTTTACCTAACCTTCCGATGTTCAAGATATGTTACTCGTTTATTTAATAGTTTTCGGTTAAAATACTGTTATATTAGTGATATTCTATTCATACTGTGCTTGATATAATACATTCACGGAAATGTAATTTTTTGGCAACTACAATGCTGATGTCAACACAAGCGTGGTTACAGCGAGACTGACTGACTGAGGGAGAACGGGAACGTGGGGTGGTGCGGGCGATGTGTGTGTGTGTGGTGTGCAGTGTGTGGTGTCGCGCGTGATTTGAATAATGTATATTCCTTTGAATGAATATTCCTCCAGCGGCAATCCGCGTATTTGCAAATCCGTTTAAGTTAAACCCGCGTATGTTAAGGGCCGACTGTATTATGTTTCACTATGAATGTTTTATTAAGAAAGTGTCTAGCTATTGTAGAGCAGTAAGTTTTAGGCTTCGGTGACCGATATTACCCAAATATTGTACAGTAAACCTGTTTGTTTCTTTACTTCCTCTTACATTCTGACAAATTTACAACAATAGTTATATGAACAGTTACTATTGCATGGTTCTCTTATTTTATATACGTTAAATAATACAACTATAGTTCGCAGGCATACCCTGTTGCCCTTGTTTCCTTGTTACTAGTAAATGGAATTTTCATTGACAGCATAACTATGAGTGCAAATCTGTTAACTGCTTATTGGAATATGTACACTCGGTAAAAAAAACTATCGTGATTTTCCAACTGAACATTCCTGTTGTCTCGTGAGGGTTGGTAGGTCTGAATGTGAAACATTTCGTACTTAATTTGGTCGGCCGAAATTAGCTACTGTATTTCATTGACAATATTGAATTACTTTGTTTCATTATGACTGGAGAATGTCAGTATTTGTAAATAAGTTAAACTGTATGTTATATTAAATGTTTCACACTGTGAACTACAGTAACCATGGAAGTGGATGAGTTGTCATATAGGATTGTATTATATGTGTGGCAGAATTAGTGGATATAGTAAAGGTATAAGATTATTTTGGAACCACTAATTACATAAATCACAATATTAGGCTACTACAACAACGCTCACAATGTGTATGCGACATGAAGAAATGATGCATAGAGTACCGATCAAGTTTCAAATTGTGTTAGTGTGGCAGCTCTAACTCGTTTCAGAGTGCCGATCACTTGTTTCGAGCACATTTGGCTGAACCCATACACGCGCAGGGCTACCAGTGCGAGGAATGCCTCAGGGGCCTTTTTGAAACACTTCGTTTGTAGTGTTGGTTTGTTTCACGCAGGAATTGCAACGGTAGTTTTTTTACCGAGTGTACATACAGTGGGGTATGCTATAACGAACGTAACTGGTTCCAGAACCTCGTTCGTTATAGCATTCGTTCGTTATAGGATTAATCCGTTCCAGGCCTCCAAATACAACCGCTTAACACTGAAAAAATTCTGTGGAAAATGTAAAAAATACGGTACTTTATCTTACCTTAGTGTTATTCAGCATGCAGGTACCCCTAAACACTGGCACATCACTATCACTTCCACTGGGAGTCTTGGCTTTAAGGTCCTCAAACAATTGTTTAGCCTTCTCACAAATTATAGCTTCACTAATGTTACCACCTGCCATTTCTTTCTCCTTTATCCACACTAAGAGTAAATTCTCCATCTCTTCAATCACATTACACCTTGCTTTGCTAAGTCTAAAGATTCCCTTAGCCACTTGCACAGTTTTTAACTCCTCTTTATTCTTCAAAATCGTACATATAGTCGATTTAGCCATCCCATATTCATCACTAAGTTTCGCAATGCTTCTTCCATTCTCACGTTTCTTTATAATTTCTTTCTTAGTTTCAAGGGTTATTAGCTTTCTCACTCGCTTTGGACAACTCATTGTTACAATTGTATACAGTACTTGTATAACAAAATAGTTATACAAATAACGCAAATTTCCATATCAAAAGATGAAATTTCAACAATAACAGTGGTGCACTGGCTACACAATGAGACAAAGATGGCGCCTGACGCTCTTGTTGTGGGTCGTGGTACAACAATATTCATGCGCCAGGCGAAATAGTCCGGTATTCATCCGCGTTCGTTGTAGGAGTTGCGTTCGTTATAGCATTCTCAATTTTATAGGTAAAACCGTTCGTTATAGGAATATTCGTAGTAGGATCCGTTTGTTATAGCACACCCCACTGTATGTTTATTCATGTAAAATAAAATATATAAAGAAAATAAAAAATTGAATGAGGTAAATTTGAGGGAAAATTTTTGAATCTATAATTTTTGAAATATCAGAGTACAGCATGACCTTAAAATTTGTGGGGTTTGGGTCTCAAATTTTCCGTGAATTACTGACCGGGGGGGGGGGGTTTACATTTTTACTCGTGTGCAAAGAAATGTATATAGGGCATCCTCGCTTAACGTCGGGGTTACGTTCCTGAAAATGCGACATTATGCGAAACAACGTTAATCGTATAAATTTTCCCCAAAAGAAATAGATAAAATACGGTAGTTACGGTCCCCAGCCTCCATTTGCCCCATGAAAAAAGTTACATATACAGAAAATCATTACCATTTCTAAAGAAAATAGTACAGCTCCTCCCCCACTTATGATGTGGGTTAGGGACCCAAATCCAGGTCGTAAGTCAAAATGGTCGTAAGTCGAAAATGCTTAAATAATACATAAAAAATCTAAAATGGGTCTCACTTTTCTTCTCAGCACCACAAAACTCTCACTTTTAAGCTTGCCAGCCATTTCAAAGTGAATTACAAACAAAAATTTTGTCAGTACACAGCTCAATCACTGACGTTGAGACTCGAAAATATGCAATTTGACAAAATTTTGGTACGATTGAGGCAGTCGTATGTCCGGGTGGTCGTAAGTCGGGGAGGAGCTGTATATAGAACTACAGTACGAAGTTTGTATTGGTACTCACCGATGGGTGGAGGTGGTGGAGCGAAGGAGGAGGATGGTGGGAGAGGAGGAGGGTGGTGAGTCACCGAGACTCTGCAGCTGCCTCCTCCTCCTCTGACTGGGGTTCCTCCGCCGCTGCTTACTCCTCGTCCATTGTTGGCGGGAATGTCTCGGCAGCACCCGTATCTGAACTGGCAGCTTCACCACTTATCTTTGTTTTGTGGAAGTTATACCGACTCTTAAATCGTTGAACCCAGCCTTGGCTGGCCGTAAAGGTCTCTTCCTTCGATCCTTCACCCTCTGTTTCCTTCATGTCGTCAAACAAGGATCTGGTCTTATGCTGGATAACCATAAGGCTCACAGGGGCATTGCGTTGATTCTGGTCCTCCATCCACATTGCCGGCATCTTTTCCACCTTCTCTATCACAGTGCTCTAGTACGAGTCGTCTTAGTAGCACTCAGAGAAGAACCACTTCCAGCACTAAACTTAATCTTGTCAGCGTTGGTCTGGATAGTACGCAACGTTGTGGGAGTTAGACCAAGCACAGCTGCTATGTCCACAGCACGTTCCCCTTTTTCAAATCGGGTTAATACATCCATTTTCGTAGCAAGGGTAATGGTCTTACGTTGCCTATTCACTACATTAGCATCTGTAGCACTTGATAGGTGCTTGGAAGCAGTTTTGAATGGTTAGAGTACAGTTTTAGAGCAAAAGCACTTTAGCACACATGAATGATGTGAAGTCATAACAGAGACTGGCTTGGCATTGCTTGAGGATGCTGTGATGTTCCGCGAGTGAGGGCAGTGCGCCAAGCTGAGAGAGCATAGCACAGCCAGACAAGAGTGGATGATGCGCCGTAGAAAGTAGTCCGTGACGATGCAAAATGACGTAGTATCGGATCACCGGGACATTAAACTAATTTTTTGTCTCTAAAGTTTAGTGACGTAGTACCGAAACAATGTTAAGCGGGACGACGTTAAGTGAGGACTTACTGTATTCCCTTTACGTGTTTGCACTTAGGACAATTATTTCTTTATCTTTTACTGTATATGTGTGTGTGTGTGTGTAGACAAACACACACACACACACATACACAAAACACATAAAAATAAATAATAATGGGAAAATTCTCTCTCAAATAATCAGAAATAAGACAACAAAATGTATTGAAATGTAGAACAAATGAGCCTACCCCCAAGTCAACTCCATGCTTTGTTATTAAAGTTGGGTTGGTTGGGTTACCATACGGCAATTTTTTCCTCGTAAAAAGTCTCTAGAATGAATGGCATCTGAGTGCCAGCTAGGTTGATACCTAGATCAAACTTACAGAATATATTTTTTAGCCCTCTAGCCAACCCAACGTGAAGGGTGTTGGTAATGGACGAGTTGACGGTCAGAATTTTTTCGTAAGATGGCAGGCCAATGGGTAAAGAAAACGCTTTAATTCACTATGGTAATGATATTTTTAAATAAATTAGGCCAAAAAGTGTAAAAAAATAAAGGTTATAGATGCTAAAAAGTCACTTGATTGTGAAAAGCTCTGTGATTGGTTGCCGTGTCACAGGTTGGCTTGAGCCGCCGAGCAGGAGCCTGGAGGCAGCTACCTGTGGTGTATGTGTTGTTACCAGCAGAAATACAGGACTTATACAATGTTGATGTACACAGGCATACCTTATTTTTAGGTTAAAATAAATTACTGCTCAAGTATCATTGTGTGTACAGTATTTACTTGCTGGTTGCCAAAATGATGCAAAAGACTGATAACTCCAACATGTAAGTTTTCATCACTGTTCTCTATTTCATGTCTAAAAAATGTAAGTTTTCGTCACTGATGTCTGTATTTAATGTTGTGGAAGGACTAGGGACGACCATGGCCAGGGAATGACCTTGAGATGATCATATGACAGATATAATTTAACGTGCTTCAAAGCTGGATGGCAGAGTTCTTGATAATACTCAACAATCATAAAGACATCTACTTCTGGTAAATGTCTTTCATCTGCCTTGATGAACCCTGGAAGTAGTTGTCCATCCTTCTCAATTGATCGGCTCTGTAAATAAATATTATTAGATAATTAATTGTGCTTTCCTGGGCAACACAGTATAATGCTCTTATTGAATATACATATAAATATTACTAAACACATTAATTGATTCACTGGATATTAGCTGCCCCTACTACAAATTTCATAGTCTAAACATTCCAAACAATATTGGTATTATTTTGGTTTTGGTCATCTGGGGAACCTTAAGATTGTAACTATGGGATTAAGTTCTTTAAACAATAAGACAAATTATCTCTACGGGATTTGTTGCAAAACATTTGTCAATTGCAAAAGAAAATACAGGTCATATGTTAGGTTAGGGTATGATGAGTTATAAGGTTAGCTTAACATAGGGTTGCCATACGTCTGTATTTTCCCGGACATGTCCTCCATTTAGGTCTCGAAATCTTCATCCGGAAGGAATTTTTAAAATTCTTCAAAAGTCCGGAATTTCAGCTTCCATCATTTTCTCCACTGAAAAAAACATGAAACTGTAATGACGAGAGAGTGAGAGAGGGGAGGTGGAAACCGTAGAGATCTCGTTCAGTTTTCGTCAGCTGATACGTCACATGTAGTACACGTAGTACACGTGACGCCTGTACGGTGTTGTCACCTTAGCTGCTAGCAGTTTTTGGGCTAGCATGTTGTGCTATGTACTGCTTTTCCTTGTTCTTCAGCCACACGCATTATTATATTTTTTTTTTGCATTTAGCGCCATTACAGCCATAAATGAAATGTTGAAAGTAAACCATTTTTTTCTTACGGCTTTTTTACACTGAAGCATTTGTTTTTCTTGTCCTGCATTTAAGCCATTTTAGCACTTTTCAACCATAATCTAGCCATTTTCGCTATATTATTCACGTGTGTTGACAACTGTGACGGTGACCGGTGGTTGGCCAGTCTTTAACCTGCAGTGACAGTGTTTGATCTTAGTCTTTGTTGTGGGTTTGTCGCTTGTTGCCACAGCTAGTGCTTACGATTTGTTGTACTTTTCCAGAGCATAAAACGGTACCGTAAACCCCACGGACAAATTGCCCAAACGTAAATTCACTGTAGAGTTGCAGAGCAAACTCCCATGTTTTAAGAGAGGCAGGGATGAATGGGAAGCGCAGTGTTTGGTGTGCAAACCAGGAACATACGTCTCTGTGGTAAATAAAGGTATTAATGATTTGCAAATACATGTGAACTCAGACAAACACAAGAAAGCAGTTCAAGGAGAGGGCTCATTGACGAAACTGACAGATTTTTTTGTTAAACCAGGTAGTAAAACTGAAGATGCTGTCACTGCTGCAGAAGGTACTTACGCATTTCACACTGTTAAACATCACAATAGCTTCACGTCCAGGAACTGTTCATCTGCCTTGGTTAAAAAGACTTTCTCTGATTCTGAGGTGTCAAGGAAGTTTTCTAGTGCTCGAACAAAAGCAGAGGCAATTGTTAATTCTGTGCTTGCACCGCATTCTGTTAATGCTGCCTTGAAAAATCTTGAAGAAAATGAGATATCATATTGTGGAATTGCTGCAGATGGAAGTAATCATTATTCAATAAAGCTATTTCTTGTAATTATTCAGTACTTTGACTGGAAGAATGGTGGTTTACAGTCAAAACTGATTGAGTTAAAGAACACACCTAATGAGACTGCAGACACAGTCGCTATTATGTAAAGGAAACTGGAGAAAAATGGTCTCTCTGAGAAATGTGTTGCATTCACAGGTAACAACTGCAATACAATGTTTAGAAAACTCAGGCGTAATGAAGACGGTAATAATGTGTTTGCAAATTTGAAGAAATTGTTTCAAAAGAGATCATTAATTGGAGTGGGTTGCCCAGCACATATTTTAAACAACTGTGTCCATCATGCAGCAGAAAGAATGGATATTGATATTGAAAATATTATCTGTAAAATTTATCAATATTTTCATATCTACACAGTTCGAACTGAGCAGCTCAAGGAGTATTGTGATTTTGTTGAAGTTGAATACAGGAAGCTCCTCTCCCATAGTAAGACTCGCTGGCTGTCACTATTGCCTGGCATTGCCAGGCTAATACAGATGTTTCCTGCTTTGAAATCCTTCTTTCTATCACAAGACAAACCACCCACAGTAATTAAAAAATTCTTTGAGAATGAAATGAGTGAGATTTACCTCTGGCTCATGCACTCATTAATGAATGTATTTCACACACACATTCAAGCAATTGAAAGGGAAAGCAATTCTGTTGTAGAAGTGTTGACAAATTTAGAATCTGTTCATAAAATGCTTGTAGAATGCAAGAGTCAGAATTTTATGTCCTTGAAAGTTAAAGGATTGCTTGCTCAAAAACGCACGGAAGGAAATGAGAAAGAGTGTAACAAGTTTTGTGCTGAAATAGTTAATCTATACGACAGATACCTAGAGTATATTGAGAACTGGATGAAACCAATGGAAGATGTGGAGCCGTGTGTCAAATATTTGATTGATAAGGGGGTAGAAGTTGATGATGTGAAGTGTTTTGACCAAGTTAGTAACCTGAAGCAGTTTGTGTTAAATTACAAGAGTGATGAAGAATTTAGTAATCTGCCAACACACAAAGAGTGGACCAGATACTTTGAAAAATCATAGAACATTGAATGTCACTCAGAATTGCTAAGAATTGCACAATTCTTCTTTGCTATATCATCTCACAATGCAAATGTAGAAAGAGTTTTTCATTGACGCAAAGTCAATGGACAAAGGAAAGGAACAAATTGAGTGTTGAAACAATGAAAGGCATTCTGACTGTACAGTACAACTTCCGAGAAACATCTTGCAGTGACTTCTATACCTTTCTAAAGAGCAATCAGCCAATACTGAAAAAGATCCGATCTACAGAAAAGTATGCATGGGCACATCAAGTCACACACACACAGTGGGGGAAGAAGACTGCAGCTAAAGAAGATTTTCAGCCTTAAGCAAAGGTAATTTTATTTTTTTATTTTTAAGATTTCAATACTATGTATGTTGTATATTAGCCTGTGTGTGCCGTGGGGAATGTCTTGGAGCCCTTTTTTTAATGTTCAGATATTGCAACCCTAGCTTAATATATATTGGTAAGGGGGGGGGGATAGTAACTCAAAACTAGTGATTTACGATATAAATGAAGGTCTAAATCGTTCATAACACATCGCAAACCATCAGAAAATAAAACATAACTGTAGTCTGCATGTCTAAGTACTGGGATGACCAAAACTATCACTCGTATATCCATCTAACCTGTGTTTGAAGCAGCTCTTCACGGCACATTTCTTCCACGACAGACCATAAAAAAACAACCTTAAAACTTACCTGGACGTGGCATTTGGGGTCTGAAGAGGCCATCCTTTCTACTACCTCCGACTGCAGCGATGGAGTTTCTTGAAGAACGTCGTCTGCTGGGAAACTGGTGATGCCATTGCAAATGGATGCCCTGTTTCTAGAGAAATAAACTTATCTCGACTATTATAGCAGGACTTTAAACTTTTATTATAAATTACAGTGACCCTTCGGTTAACGAACTCAATCCGTTCCAGAAGGTCGTTCGTTAATCGAAAAGTTCGTTAACCAAAACCATTGTTTCAATGGGTTTTTGGGTAATTGGTTCCAGCTCACCGAAAATTTCCTAAATTCAACAAAAATGGTAGAAAAGTTCACTTACTTTGAGGTGTGTATGTAGAAGGCTCCTGGATGATGATGATGATGATGGGAATTACAATGGGGGTGGAGGAGAAGGAAGAAGAGAAGGCATTCGGGTGGAAGAGAAGTCACCCCATGGCACCATTTCACCCATAAAATTTTAGTTCTCTTGGTGTATTTCAAGATTATTTTCTTTAAATCAACACTGTACTGCATTATATATTGTCAATATGTAAAATATATTTCAAAATGACCAATAATTTGCTTGGAAACACAGAAAAAAGCGTTTAGTTGAAGAGTCTCAAGCAAGATGTTACCTCCAGTGAAAACAGAGAGACTAATGCCTGTTTGCTGTGTTAAGAGGCTGGATGCTGCGCTTTAAACTAGTCACTTTACCTTCAATTATGTTCAATAATTGTTAAAATGACAAAAAAATTGAATATTAAACTTTTAAAATTATTGAATAGTATAAACTTCTTGATATTTACTAAAATAGTTAGGAATTTAAGCCCTAGAACCGATTAATGTATTGGCGGACTGATACTAAAGCTGGTTGCCCGGCCAGTGCAAGCGAAAACATGTTGAGGTCGGTTCGTAAGAAATTCGTTAACCGAATTGAAGATCCTTATGGAAGGCAGTTCGTTAACCGAAATTTCGTTAACCGAGGCGTTCGTTAAACGAGGGGTCACTGTATATGTATACCCCATCACTCTACGAACGTGGCAGTGTATTTCTTGTGTTTACCCAGAACCTTCAACTCGTCCATTGCGATGTAATACTGTCCTTTTTTCACAATATGCACGTAAGATGGTGTGTGCATGTAACCTAGTAAAAATAAATGAAGATAGATACGTATATCTGCCCAAAAATACGAGTTGAAAACAACCATAACACCTACAGCCATAGTTTTCTTAAAATAATATATACAGTACTAGGAAATGTGAGAAATAAATAAAAATGCTAACAATAAATACGTTACAAGAAAAAGTACTACAGGTGCTCCTCTACTTAAGAATGTTCAACCTACAAACTTTCAGAGATAGAAACATCATCACTGAGGGGGGTTACCTGCCAGAACAGGTGTTTAATGTGGATGAGACTGGAATATTTTGAAGAAAACTCCAAATAGAACAAACATTACCTAAGAGAAGAGTGAGGCAGGTTTTAAGGCTGTATTAAAGGGTATAGCTGTACTAATTATCCATAATCTTTTCATTTTTTACAATATGTTTGGTATCTACAAGAGTAAAGTTGGACTTAAAAACAATTGGACTTAAAAACAAGCCTCAGGAACGTAACTCGTACGTAAGTAGAGGAGCACCTGTATTGCCAAACCAGTAAATAAAAGCCAAATGAAAGCTTAACACAGATTCTTTAATCGTTACTATATATATATATATATATATATATATATATATATATATATATATATATATATATATATATATATATATATATATATATATATATATATATATATATATATATATATATATATATATATATATATATATATATATATATATATATATATATATATATATATATATATATATATATATATATATATATATATATATATATATATAGATATATATATATAAAAACCTCGCTAAGATGGACTATAGGCAGACCCCTCTTAAAGGACAAAATTATCCTCCCCAAAAAAAGAAGTAGGACATAATTTTTTTAAGATGACATGCTGTAGGCTGATGTAGCATATATATTTTTGCATTATTATTGAAAAATTAGACAATAACCATGGCCCCTAAGAAAGTGTTTGGTGTCTGTAAGGGTGGTGGGAAAGTGAAGCCTAAAACCTTATCAGTGAACGAAAAGTTAAAGGTGATTGAAAAGCTAGAAAAAGGTGGTGGTCACTCGCAAATATGCGCTGAATATGGAATTTCAAAGCACTCAAACTCAGAGTGACTGCAAGCCTCTGGCAATCAGAGACATGTCTAGTTTGATCTGCCTTCCATTTTTGGGGGTAAGGGTACAGTACTTTGTGTACAGTAGTTTTTAACAATTAATATTGATTAAAAAAAACCATGTATTTCATTCATAAAAATTGGATAAATTGGTGTTGTACTTGTATTTTGTTTAAAATATAGGTCTTTTTTTTTTTAAGATTTGCTCTAAGGCGGACAACCTCTTATCCCGGAAACCCCTCCCCCCCCCAATTAGTCCGCCTTAGAGAGGGATTACTGTACTACCTGCTCCACCATAGTAACGAAGATCAGCTGGGACACTGATTCCTTAGCAGCGCTCATCACCAGCTACACTCTGCGCTCTCCTCCCATTATATGTTTGCCCTTAGGACAATTATTTCTTTTACTTTTTTTTTTACAATATGTATTTAGGATGGTGTGTGCATGTAACTGAGTAAAAATTAAAGAAGAAAGTTAAGTACAGTATATCTACCCTAAGTATATCTACCCAAAAATACAAATTGAAAAAACCATAACACCTTACAGCTTGGCCCAGTAGCCTGGTGGTTACAATGATGAGCTAACCTAGCTACAGTGCCATGATTAATCACTGTTAAGCACTATTCTATCAGTAAACACTATTAATAACAGTAAATCCCGTGAAATACAGGTAGTTCTGCTATAACGCGATAATTGTGTTCTTGTAAAATATCGTGTTATAGAAAATCGCGTAATAGAAATAACAGGGCTTATGGAGAAAATAGGGTTGGGCGCAGATTACTCGAAATCGAAAAAATTTAGTAGTTAGCCTAACACAAAGGATAGCACAGTCTAAATAAATGTTACATTCATATCTAATAATGAAATCATACAGTAAATGTAACACTTTACTTGATGGGGGAGAAGGGTGATTTTGAGGTTGATAAAATCGAGCTTCTCTTCAAGTGTTATATCCTTTCTTTTACGATCATCACCGGGAATTCTATCACCAGAACGCTTCTTGTTGATATTCTTCTTTACTATATTCACAGTTAATATTGGAGAAATAGTAAGCAAAAATCGCGTTATAGCAAACAAGCGTTCGCGTTATACAAATATCGTTCCTAATTCATAAATCGCATTAGAGCAAATTCGCGTTATCAAAACACGCGTTATAGCAGAACTCACTGTATGGCAGGGAGTGAGGGGAGTTACAACTGCAGACGACGCGCTAACTAGCAGTCACTCGCTCCCCTTACCCGCTCCCCTTACCCGCTCCCATTGTCAGGTGTATGTATAGGAGAAATACATAACTTACTTTTCTGTCTTCACTTGTTTGAGCATCTTTCTGTGGCTGGATGTAGGTTGTTGAGGGTGTTTGGGAGTCCTCACAAGTATGAGGAGCACAGTTGTTAAGAGAGCAGAGTAGCACACGTGTGAAATGGACAGGTGTTTAACTCGGTCTGAAGCAGAGTGAGCGTGTATGGCCCAGCCGCCTAGGACAAGAAAGACACCTTGCAGGAAGCCATAAAACTCGCGGGCTCCCTGTCCCAGCCGCGAAAATGTTGTCAACTTTAAAACTACCCGCAGACATTCTTGGATACATCCAGGGTGTCATCCTCGAATTGTAAAGGCATGCTTTACCGTCAACCACACTAATTTTGCTGATATTTCGGAGGCAGTGAACTTTTGTTTTGACATATTCTTCTCTTATTCGAAGACTTAACACAAAATTAATGACGTAAATTGTTGCTCTGTCAGATTTAAGTTGGGCAATACTTATAATATGTGGGTCCCACACCAACCATCCCCAAAAATATAATATTGTACCACTGCTAAATGTATGTCCATGAAGTTTTGGCCAACACCCGAACACCTGTGATGGTTATCACGAGGGACGGCTGATTTCTCAAATATGATCATGTTTTTCGATTTTCTTTAGTGTCTGTCTGGAAGTGGGGATGTTAAGGTATGCCAGGGTTTGTTGTGTTTTATGATATTCAATTGGCTATGCTTCAAAATTGAATATATTTACATGGCGAAATTTATGTTGCTGCTGTTTCCAAAATTATGGCGAAAATTATGACTTTTTTATCCACTTACTGTAACATGTATTAAAATTACTTTATTACTGATAATATACGGATTTTTTGTCGACATAACATGATTCAATTAATTTTTCCTCTACACACAATCATATCTCCTCCTTAATCTAGTACACCACCGATTGAATGTTAGACAACAGGATGTCCCATTGGACGTGTCCTTTTTGCCTCCCCACGGGGTTTGACTATAAAGATTATTATTATTGTGATGACTGTGTACTGTATTACCATGAATTTTCTATCTACATAAAGATATGGATATTTGTGAGGTATAAACCCACTGTCATTCATGTTTAACATGTGTCTTCATGTGTATGATGCATTTTGGCAGTCTGAATTAAGCATCTGCAATTGGTCTTTCTGTTTGTTTATCATATGAGAACTGTTTACAGTAAAAGTCCAAAAATCCGGATGCCAGAAATCCGGACCACCCGAGAATCCGGACTTTTCAAAGACATTTTTTTTTTTTAGCGGGCTTTTGTGTGTATGTGCGCATGCGTGAACGCCACAGCTGCTCAGCGACAACAAGCGATCATGTGGTCGCCACTTTAAAACGAGCAATCAAATTGTGACAACATACCGTATATACTCGTCTATAACTCCCTTCGTTTATCAGTTGACCCTGATTTTTTGACCAAGAAATCGTTAATTTATGATATTCCTCGTTTATAGTTCGACCCACGTTTTTGAGGGTAATGGAACAACAAAACCTTCAGTAAAAACGCTCTACGTCCTATAAACTGAGGATAGCCGTGCATGAAACACGAGTGCCGAAGGCAAATTGTTTACCATTTATTATTACGACACTTTACACTGAAACGCGGGTAGTTTCAACAAAAATATTGTATATTTCCTTTCAAGTATTTATTCAAGTCAATTAGGAGGGAATGTTATTGAAATACAACAGTTTTTTAACTAAACCATTTAAAAGCGATTACGGTAACATCTTTTGAACGAAAGAAAGCGAAAGTCATTGTTTTCGTCACGATTTTATCCCACTTTCCACTGTAATACGTACGTTCAGCAAAAATATTACATTTCCGTGAATGCATTATATCAAGCACAGTATGAATAGAATACCATTGTAATATAACAATATTTTGAGTCCTACTCTTTCCATTTACAGAGTACTGTACAAGCCCATAATAATGGCTCCTAAAGTAGATAAACTTCGTTGTGTGAAGAGAAAGAAGAACACGTTGAAATTGAGTGACAAACTTGAAATAATTAAGAAACTAGAACGTGGTGTGAGCAATACTGTTCTAATGGAAACATACGACATTGGAAAGTCTACAATTTATGATATATAAAAGACAAAGAAAAAAATTCTAGAATTCACAGCTTTTTCTTTAAAACTGCTCGTTTTGATAAATGAAGCATGCTATATTTGCGAATGAATAAACTATCAAAATGTACCTGTTCATCTCTTCTTTATTCTTCCTTAAATTTGAATTTTAAAAGTACTGCCTGAGAATCCGGAAAATCCGAAAATCCGGACCGACCCAATCCCCAAACAGTCCGGATTTTTGGACTTCTACTGTATTTTGCATCTTTAAGATATGCATAATTGCATCCCGGTATATGAATGTATAAGATTCTTATGATTGCTTAAGTGCTTATGTAAATTACGTATCGCATTATCATGTGTGTGTTTTTTCAAGTTTGAAACTTGCTTAAACACATAAGATGTGACTTTTACTTTGCTTTGTGAGGGAACTTACGCTCACATGGTAAAACGAGTTTTTGTTATGAATAACGTACCAGTTTCTGGTATACTGTATACCCTTCACAAAGGTTTATGTATGGAAGTTTAACAATAATGAATACCGTACAGTCAAATATCTTGTAAGCCCTTTTACAATGTATATTGCATAAAGGATGTCAAATTTGGCTCTGAAAAATATTTTTATTACTGACGTCTTTAAGGCTGTGTTGCGTTGTGGCCAAAGCAATCCAGAGTACAAGTTATTTTAAAGCCTTTTCAAGAAATATGAATATATTTTGTGTATTACTTTTGCAGTAAACTCAGAATTAAATTGTCTATTGTTTTCAACCATTTATATTATAAACTGCGATGATATCTTGAGCATTCCCGTCAACATCAGGCCAGTAGGACAGAAGCCTCAGGCAGTCACTTTTTGCGACGTTGAAGGACGCAACCAATCGAATATCAACAAGAACAATAATAGACCGTGGCAAAATTTATACCTACAGAACACTTTCCCAAATACGACGGAATTGCAGCCAAGAGCAGCCTTCACAGCTGATGTATGAGAGAGGCAAAATTATTATACAGTGGTCCCTCGGTTTTATGAACACAATTCGTTCCAGAAGGTCGTTCGTTACCCGAAAATTTTGTTAACCGAAACCATTGTTTCAATGGGATTTTGGGTAATTGGTTCCAGCTTATAAGAGCGTGGACTCTTATCTACATTACTTTAACTTTAATACTTCAACTTCTGACCTGTGGTAGCGTGACTCGAGGGTTAGGCACATGGGTACATGTAATTTTGGTATCAAGTGATAGGAAGGATTAACGGTGAACACTGTAGGTGAATAATAGCCCCAACATACAAACACAATGGTTTATTAAAACACAAAATGGTTATTAAATGATGTTAGGTTTCCAGAACAAATAGGAACTCGCTTTGTACGGTGGCCCTTAGGCCCAATTTCTACTTACACCGCGACTGGGTGTACATACACCATAACACGTATAAACTCTCTCACAGCACCTTAGCACCATTAAAACCCGTGGCAGTGACGCCAGTTACCACACTTGACTGCTCAAGCAGCACCAGAGACAATACTCAACAGCACCCGAAGTAATACTCAAGCACCAGCCATGGTAGTTTCCACCACTTGGCACCTTCCAACAAACTCCGATAATTCCGGTGAAATAACACAACCACCAAATAGCCCTACTGGGTCATGGACTCATCCACCAAGATGGGGGCTGGCAGTTTTTTGTTGGGCCGGATGGTCCTGTGTCCACGTGGGCAGGGAGCATTAGGGGAAGGCTGCCTAGCTATGGGGCCCATAGGTGGTTGTGGACTCCTGACGCTCGGGATTCACGGAGATACCCGATTCTATTGGTCTTCAGACATCTCCCCAAACGAGTGGATGCGTCATCCAAGCTAAAGACATGGCCTAGACTCCGACAGGGACCTGTGGGGTGATGAGGGTGAGCTTATTCGGTTGAAAGCGAACATCAACGTTTCAAAAGGACGTTAAGGACGTAAACGTACTTCACTCAAAGCACATCAACTACGTTACTGTAACACTTGCATAATCAAACTATTAATTAGGTCAAATCACTTAAAATGGCGAGTTACAACACGAGGAGAAAGTGGACAAATACCTGTGGGGTGATGAGGGTGAGCTTACTAATGGTTTTGAAAGCGCCCGGCTCACTCCCTCCACTGTCCACTAGGTTCGGATGTCACTTACTCACTACCCTGTATTTCACTGTATTACGTTACTGTACACTCTGACGTTTGAAGCTGAGACTACGAACTCAGTTTCATTCCCTAACATTCTCTTTACAAACATATGCTTTGACTGAGCTATCAAAGGCAAGAATTAAATTGATCACAAAAGGTTCTGGATGGCAATCCTGGTGGGTGGAGTCTAAGCAAGAGCGTCTGATGACCTTTACAAAGAAGACGTTCTAAATGTTCCCTTTAGAAAAATTAACTAATTCCTTAGTTAACATCCTTACAACAATTTCACTATGAGTATCAGGGTCTCTGATATTCATAGGTGAAAAGTGTTCGTTAACCGAGGGATCACTGTATCGGGGTTTATTTTCACCAGCAAAATAAAAATTATGACACAGCACGCCCTTCAAATTCATGGGGGTTAGGTTCTCAAAATGGCTGCGAATTGGCAAATCCACGAATAACATTTGATGACCTGGGGGGGGAGGGGGTACATTTTATTTTTACTTGTTTACAAAGAAATGTATATTCCCTCTGTGTTTGCCTTTAGGACAATGGACGAGTTGACTGTTGGAATTTTTTCGTAAGGTGGCAGGTCAATGGGCAAAGAAAACTCTTAAATTCAGTGGTAATGATATTTTAAAATAAATTGGGCCAAAAAGTATAAAAAATAAGGGTTAAAGTTGCTAAAAAGTCATGTGACTGCGAAAAACTGTGATTGGTTGTGACGTCACTGGTTGGGGCGAGCTTCTAGGCAGGAGGCAGCCAGCTGTAGTTGTCTAACCTTTGCTGATCAGCTCGGTAAATAAATATTATTAGATAATTAATTGTGCTTTATTGTGCAACACAGTAATACTATTTTGAATATATAAATTTTACTAAGTACATTAACTAATTCAATGGATATTAGCTACTCCTTACTACAAATTTCATAGTATAAACATTCCAAACAATATTGGTATTATTTTGGTTTTGGTCATCTGGGGAACCTTAAGATTCTAACTATGGGATTAACTACTTTAAATAATAAGACACATTATCTTAACAGGATTTCTGTCGCAAAGAATTTTTCGATCGCATCAGGAAATACAGATCATAGATTAGGTTAGGTTAGGGTATGATGAGTTATAAGGTTAGCTTAACATACATCAGTAGGGGAGGGAGGGTAGTAACTCAAAACTAGTGATTTTTGATAGAAATGAAGGTCTAAATCGTTCACAACACACCCACAAACCATCAGAACAAAACAGTCTGTATGTCTAAGTATAGGGATGACCAAAACTTAAAATTTACCCAATACAGTAGAAGTCCAAAAATCTGGACTGCTTGGGGATTGGGTCGGTCCGGATTCTCAGGCAGTACTTTTAAAATTCAAATTTAAGGAGGATTAAAGAAAGAGATGAACAGGTACATTTTGATAGTTTATTCACTAGCAAATCTAGCATGCTTCATTTATCAAAACAAGTAGCTTTAAAGAAAAAGCTGTGAATTCTAGAATTTTATTCTTTGCCTTTTTTATATCATAAATTGTAGACTTTCCAATGTCGTATGTTTCCATTAGAACAGTATTGCTCACACCACGTTCTAGTTTCTTAATTATTTCAAGTTTTTCACTCAATTTCAACGTGTTCTTCTTTCTCTTCACACAACGAAGTTTATCTACTTTAGGAGCCATTATTATGGGCTTGTACAGTACTCTGTAAATGGAAAGAGTAGGACTCAAAATTACATACGTTGTCGCAGTTTGATTGCTCGTTTTAAATTGGTGACCGCGTGGTCGCTTGTTGTTGCTGTGCAGCTGTGGCGCTCCTGCATGTGCACCTACACACAAAAGCCAGCTAAATTAAAAAAAAAAATGCGAGTTTTCGAAAAGTCCGGATTCTCGGGTGGTCTGGATTTCTGGCATCCGGATTTTTGGACTTTTACTTTATGGTCTATCTCGAATCTAAACATCAAAATAATTAGGGAAGTTCTAGCAAAATTTGACCCATTAATTAATATAAATGATGATATATCCCACTGGTTCATTAGTGAATCATCAAAACAATAACAGCACTATGTGGTCATGTTACCTAGCACCAGGCATTCTCAAAACAAAGTCCAGACAATGTCATTACTTATAAATTTACTCGTATCTCCATCAAGTGCTGACATACTCTGATATGCACTGAAAAAAAAAGAAGAAAGTCTACCTGGTGTGAACATGGGAGTTTTTTTATGTACAAAAGAACATAAGAATGAAGGAAACTGCAGCTGGCCTATTGGCCCAAACAGGGCAGTCCCATTTACACCCAACTCCTATCGCTCATATATCTATCCAACCTATGTTTGAAGCTGCTCTTCACGGCACATTTCTTCACTTACGAAATGTCCATGACTTAGACCATAAAAAAACCCCACCCTTAAAACATCATTACAAATGGCGGCCCTTTTTTTAGAGAAATAAACTTATCTCGACTATTATAGCAGGACTTGAAACTTCTATGACAACTCTATTAATAAACTGTTTATTATTATTATTATTATTATTATCATTACATGTATTATTATTATTATTATTATTATTATTATTATTATTATTATTATTATTATTATTATTATTATTATTATTATTATTATTATTATTTATTATTACCACCACACACACACACACACACACACACACACACACACACACACACACACACACACACACACACACACCAATGTATGTAATAAGTCATTTATGTCCACTGTATATTTTCAGCCTTCGGGTTGCAAACTTTTTCAATAAGCCGTTTATTATTATTATTATTTATTATTATTACACACACACACACATACACACTCTCCTCAAGTATTACTCAAACATAATTCCTGGTGGCAGGGTAGGGACAAGTGGACCGATACTCACATTTGGTAGGATATCCACAATTTGTGAATACTAATATTTATTGTGGTATTAGGGGACACTTTAAGCCTTGATGATGAAACCTGGGGCTTATTGCTCTCAATTATAATGCATGTTCTGTAGCGGAGAGAAAATAGAGATAGAAATAGAGAGATTCGTCTCCGGTATGATTCGATAATTTGAATAGGTGCTTCAGTTACGCCCAGTGAGCGAGAGCTGCTGCACTGTGTGGCTGCCACTGCCACCGCTTCCACCACAGAACGCGACTGACACTACAGTTCATAAGAAATGTCCAGCACTATCCCCGTTTATGCTGACATCGATACACTATGCATGTCTCTGGTCTAACATTAAAACAACACTGATAGACTGTGTAAGTCTCCACTGCTACAGAAATATTTAGGTGGCATGGTGGTGGTGAGTCAGTTTGAGTGTGTCTATACAAGGGGGGGGAGGCAGTAATGTATTGCACTGACCCTTACCAACTCATTCTAAGATAGTATGATTAGTCATGAATGTTGGTTTCTATAATAAATTTACATTTAACACACGTAGTAACAGCTCTCATCCGTAGACATGACGTGAACTTTACAATAAATAGTAGCACATTACTGCCAACAAGCCTTTTAACTATGAAGTGGTCTATGAATGTTATCATTACATATTGATACAATACAGCACAGTAGACCAAAGAATAGGCTGGCCCTAGCCTCGCCTGACGTCCTCAGGTATTACGATGGAGTGGTGATTAGCCCTTATCACGTCACTTGACATTTATAGTAGCAATTAACATCCCAATGCAAGTGGTCAGATTATGATGTGTAGACAAGCGTTCCTCATATATAGTGCACGTATAAAAATATGAAACGTTATTGCCTCCAATCTGCTATCCACAGGATGGTGTGGAGGGGGATACTAACGTTGGGAACAACAGCTGTCTGTGTTGCTTTTCCGTGCTTATTTTACCATATATTTCATTTCAGGTAATGTCTGTACATGCATAAATTTCTAGTCTACATACCATTCTGATATACAAACATATAAACTGTATATAACATTGCTGAGTTCATTTCTCATGTCTGGTGGACGGTTTGTGTGGTAGTGAGTTGGTATTGGGGGGTACTGGGGGTAGGGAGGGTATTGGTGTCAAGACGAGAGGTGTTACGGTGGTGTGGGTAGGAGGTGGGAGAGGAAGAAATAAGTTGTGAGGACTCATTCCAGTATCATAGATTTGTGTTAGGTATGCAGGTTATCAGCATTTGCATTTTACAATGAATGAAAAATACAAGAAAGAATGTTACCGTAATGTGAAAATGCAATGAAAAGCATCTGTAAGAGTTGTACATCAAACTTTTACTTCATAATATTTTCACAGAAAAATTATTCAAGTCCGATAGAACAAAACCAGAGAAAAAAATAAACAACATGCATTGGAGACATTATGTGACTCAGTGCTCTTGTAAGGACAGTCAGCCACCACCCCTCCTCTTGAGGGTAGGGGACACACACACTGTACGTCATAAGTCTCCTATATTCTTCCTCAACACATGTAGTATGAGTAAGTCTCTCTCTCTCTCTCTCTCTCTCTCTCTCTCTCTCTCTCTCTCTCTCTCTGTTTTGTTGTGAACAAAATATGTAAATCAATAATTCAAATATAAAAAAAGTGCCAATATTTACATCCAATATGAAAATTTACAAAGAACCTACAATTGCAGCCTACATTTCAATATTCTTGTGTGATATTCACCAAAACATGAGTGTACACGGGGGGGAACATTACATTCAATGCACATGTAATATGTCATCTGGTGTGTGTGAGGGTGCAGTAATGAGTGTGAACAGACGTGACATCGTCTGTGAGGTCCAGCTGTCTGGGGAAGGGGAGGAATGGGCGAGGGAAAATGGCGGCCCGATAAGCGAGAGGGACGCAGTACCACTTGCCCAGAACTCTTGTGCACTGAATTTATCCATCATTTGGTGAATGACTGCTTTGCTAAAATCAAGCAATGCTACATGTGTTCCAGTTTTGTGTATGTACAGATGGTATGCATTTAGGACAGACATATCTACAATGTGGTTGAATAACTTCAAGTACCATCTTACAGTTTTGCATACACACTATGGAAAACAGAAGCATGTCATCTTTGTCTACTATTCTCATTTTTTTATTATATTCTACAGTAAGTCCTCGCTTAACGTCGGCCCGCTTAATGTTGTTTTGGTACTACGTTGCTAAACATTAGAGACCAAAAATTCGTTTAACATCCCGGTGACTCGGTACAATTTCGTTTGAATCGTCAAGGACTACTTTTTACCTTTTTCACAATATGTATTTAGGATGGTGTGTGGATGTAAATGAGTACAAATAAATGAAGACAGTTACTATATTTACCGAAAAATAAGTTGAAAAACATGTACAGTACAGTACTTAAATGTACTTAAGGGACTAAAATTTTTATCTCTTGTGCAAAATATATGTCTATATTGCAAGGATTCCAGCAATGCAATGTATATTCTGCTAACTTTAGTCTGTGCCATTTTATAAGATAAAAAAATTAAGCCTAAACCACCTTCAATCTTGCCGGAAGTGCGGAGAGGGAGGTGATGTATTATAAATACCTAGTGGTATTTATCTATCTGTCATGTAGAGGAGTTTTGAGTTTTTCTCTTATATAATCTCATTGAATGTGACTTTATAGTAATGCATACAAGCACCTCACCAGGCATCACATAAGGAGTTTTAAATTTATGTTCATATACATGTATAATGTATTTCATGGCACAAAGGGAGGCTCAGGAACATAACTCCCATATTGATCTATTTCTTATGGAAAATTTGATCCACTTAACGTTGTTTCGTATAACATCGCATTTTCAGGAACGTAACCCCAACGTTAAGCGAGGACTTACTGTACTACAGGGGCAGGTTTTTGGATGATCTCATCATCACGACCTCTCTTTTCTGTATGAGTCACATGACATGGATGGACAGAAGTCAACAAATGCACAGCTTTGTTGTCATTCCACTTTACACACCCAATTTGATTACAATGACGAACAATCATTTCGCCAGGCTTCACATTAGGAAGTGATGGCATATCCTTCCGGTTGGCACATACACATTCTCCTGTTTTTCCTTCATTTAGGTACTGAAACAAAGTGGGGCTACTGTACCAATTATCACAATATAGTATATGTGATTTCTGCATGAAATCTTTTATTAGTGTTTTGACCACAGTGCCAGAAATATCCAGGGCCTGTATACACAAAACTTTTATGCTTATGACATAATAGTACTGTTAGCTGTCAGTAAAAGTTATACACAAAGCTTAACTAGCAAACTTTTACCGCACAAATAATTGTTTGTTAAGTACCGCTAAACATCGCTAAAGGTAGCAGGAGTTCATCATATATAATGGCCTTATGGCTGAATAACCTCAATAAAATTATGAAGATTAATTTCAATATTTACATTTACTGTACAGTAGGGTATGCTATAACGAACGGATTCGCTACGAATATTTCTATGACAAACGGTTTTACCTATAAAATTGAGAATGCTATAACGAATGCAACTCCTACTACGAACGCTAATGAATACGGGACTATTTTGTCTGGCGCATGAATATTGTTGTACCGCGGCTCACAACAAGAGCGTCAGGCGCCATCTTTGTCTCATTTTGTAGCCAGTGCACCACTGTTATTGTTGAAATTTCGTCTTTTGATGTGGAAATTCGTGTTATTTGTATAATTATTTTGTTATACAAGTGTACAATTGTAACAGTGAATCGTCCAAAGTGAGAGAGAAAGCTAATAACCCTTGAACCTAAGAAAGAAATCATAAAGAAACGTGAGAATGGAACAAGCATTGCGAAACTTAGTGATGAATATGGGATGGCTAAATCGACTATATGTACGATTTTGAAGAATAAAGAGGAGTTAAAAACTGTGCTAGTGGCTAAGGGAATCTCTAGACTTAGCAAAGCAAGGTGTAATGTGATTGAAGAGATGGAAAATTTACTCTTAGTGTGGATAAAGGAGAAAGAAATGGCAGGTGACAGCATTAGTGAAGCTATAATTTGTAAGAAGGCCAAACAATTGTTTGAGGACCTTAAAGCCAAGACTCCCAGTGCAAGTGATAGTGATGTGCCAGTGTTTAGGGGTACCAAGGGGTGGTTTACTGGTTTGAGAAGAAGAAATAAGTTACATAGTGTTGTGAGACATGGTGATGCTGCTAGTGCAGATAAGGAAGCAGCTAAGGAAAACCATGACATTTTTTTGAATGTGATTAAAGAGGGAGGCTTTGTTTCTCAGCAGGTATTTAACTGTGATGAAACTGGACTATTTTGGAAAAAAATGCCTTGCCGTACATACATTACCAAGGAGGAAACTTCTGTCCCTGGCCATAAGCTGATGAAAGACTGACCTACCCTCCATCTTTGTGCTAATGCTTCTGGTGACTGCAAGATAAAACCACTCCTTGTGTACCATGCAGAAAACCCCAGAGCTTTCAAAAACATTAGGAAGAACCTCCTTGGTGTTATGTGGCGGTCAAACCCAAAGGCTTGGGTGACCAGGAGTCTTTTCTCTGAGTGGATGACTGAGGTGTTTGGACCCAGTGTTCAGGAATACCTCAGCCTACCCTCCTAATTTGATGGTTGAATTGCCAGAGGAGTTCAACTTCATCACTGTGCACTTCTTGCCACCCAACACAACACCTCTCATCCAGCCCATAGATCAACAGATAATTTCAAACTTTAAGAAGCTGTACACAAAGGCACTGTTTAGAAAATGTTTTGCGTCCACTTCTTCCAGTGATGTTAGTTTGACGTAATTTTGGAAGAGTCACTTCAATATAGCAGATGCTGTGTTTTTAATTGTGTCAGCCTGAAAAGAGGTTTCTTTGAGGTGTCTTTGTGCTGCTTGGAGGTCATTGTGGCCTGAATGTGTGCTTCAAAGAGACTTTGAAGGCTTTGAAGAGTTAGAGGAAGAGGCTTTTGTACATGAAATTGTGTGTCTGGGCAATTCCATGGGCCTGGAAATGAAATGAATGATGATGATGTTGAGGAGTTGGTGGATGAGCACAGGAAGGAGCTGTCCACTGAGGAGCTGCTTGAGCTTCTTACTGAAGAGACAGACACACTGAAGCAGAGCTTAGCTTCTGAGGAGTCAGGGGAGGATGAGGACAAGGAGGAAAGCTGCATCATTCCAGCCAAAGATCTCAAGGATGTGTTCTGGTGCTGGAGCAAACTGTCTAAGCTTTTGGAGGATTATCATCCTGATGTTGGTGCTGTGGAAAAGGGCATCAGTATTTTTCATGACACTGTGATGAACTCTACTTTTGGACGGTCCAGAAATCAAGGTGGAAGCAGCCAACCCTGGATTCCTTCTTTACAAAGGTAACAAAAGACCCTACAGACAAAGTGCCTGTGAGACAGTCACCAAAGAGGGCTAGGAAGGATGACTCCTCTCCTTCCACCTCTTCTCCATAATTCTCTCCTCGCCCCTCCCCCTCTGCCTCTTGTCCTGCATGCTGAACAACACTAAGGTAACAAAGTGCCGTATTTTTTACATTTTCCACAGAAATTTTTCAGTGTTAAGTGGTTGTATATGGGGGCGTGGGACGGATTAATCCTATAACGAACGAATGCTATAACGAACGAGGTTCTAGAACCGATTACATTCGTTATAGCATACCCCACTGTATTTACATTTTGATCATTAAAATAAAAAAATCTAATTTATGCAGTTTGAAAGAGGATATATTAACCAAGGATAGTGTTCGGTGGCTTTTTCTTGCCGTGCTGTTTGTAAACAAACATGTTATTAAGGAAATGGAAGTCTCAACCCCACGAAAGTAAAGGAAGCCCAGCTGGGCAGCAGACCAGACTTTATTATTGGTGGATGCCAGGGAAGAGAAACAGTTAATATTGAATGGCCACTTGAAGGCTTTCCTGAATAATGAAGACAAAAAGAGGGGGTCATTTTTCGTTGTCAACCCATCACCTTTTTACGATTTTTTTTCTTTCCATTTAGTAGATCTCACCGAGTAACGAAAGAATGTACTCGAATTAAGCGGTGCATTCCAAAAACAAATGTGACATTCGTGATTTATTAGTTGTAAAAACACAAATGTTTCAAAGTTCCAATTTAATGTTATGGTGACACGCAGCGTCGCTCTCGTTTCGTTAACCACCCATAACCTTTTTTCACATGAAAAATATATTTTGTTGCTAGTTTTTCTTTTTCAGATGATTCGGACATTTGTCTTTGAAGCAAATCACTTTTTTTTAGTTAGGATGTGGCCTGTTAGGTCTGGTAACCTAACCTAACCTAACTTTTTTTAAGTTAGGTTAGGATGTGGCCTGTTAGGTCTGGTAACCTAACCTAACCTAACTTTTTTTAAGTTAGGTTAACTGACCTAACAGGCCCTGTTCTAACCTCCTAACCTAGGTTACGATGTGGCCTGTTAGGTCAGGTAACCTAACCTAACCTAATTTAAAAAAGTTAGGTTAGGTTAGGTTACCTGACCTAACAGGCTACGTCCTAACCTAACTAAAAAAAAGTGATTTGCCCCAAAGATAAATGTCAGAATCATCTAAAACAGCAAGAAAACTAGCAGCAAAATATAACCAAAGAGGGCATGGCTGGAAATCACCTTGAGAGTCAATCCTGTATTTCCAGGTGTGGTGAGGTCAGTGGCAAAGTGTGAGACATGCTGATTCTCAGCATTGTCCAAGTCAAGAGGGAATATACACAATATATTCACACTATATTTAATATACACACATTATATTCATCCAATATATCTCTCCTTTCCCGATAAATGCATTGCCGCCACTGATGTTGTTGGTTCGTCTTGGTATCAACTAATAGACGACGACTATTACGGGACTTAAAAGTGCTCCCGAGGTCTTTTAACTTAACAGTACTATTAAGGCCTTTAAGTTTTGTGTATGTACTATTAGTGCTTAACAGGAATATGTCAGCCTTAACAACTGTATGCAAGCACTTAAAAGTTTTGTGTATACCGGCCCAGGTTCTCATCTCGTTCTGTGGCAGTAGTTGCCCCTGTGTACACAAAGAAATCAAGAATGTAGTCAGTTTTTACATCGCATAATACAAATAATTTTACTCCATACCAATGCCGTTTTGATGGCATGTACTGCCGGAAGTCTAGTCTACCACGCCACAGCAATAGACTCATCAATACAAAGGTATGGTATGGAGTAAACATTTCCCTATACTTCTTATGCATGTGATATAAAACTGGCCTTACTCTGCATAGCCTATCATTTTTGTCAACTTGGTTTTTATCTGTGAAATGCAGGCACTGTAATATTTGTTAATTCCAGTCACGGGACTTGACTTTGGATAATATCGGTGTCTCAAAAACCTCATCCACTGTCCAATAGTCATTGATTCTGTCTTTTTTACATGACTCATAAGCATCAGTAAAACACAGAACTATGTAGATGTCATCTCTGGTAACTGGTTTACAAGTAACTTCCCCAAAAATCTGGCTTAGTTTCTTTCACCTGAAGGTAATAGCAGTTAGATTCTTGCACAATTATGTTTGTAAGTTCCTCATCCAGATACATGAGTAAATAAGCTCGCTCATTTGACTCGTCTGTTATACTGCATGCATCAGTCAATCCAGAGTTACTTGCATCAAATGTAAAAACAGAAGGTGTAAAAGGAGATTCACCCCAGACCCACTGAAAGTGACCTTGAGCAGGTGTGGGA
This sequence comes from Homarus americanus, assembly GCF_018991925.1. NCBI lineage: Eukaryota > Metazoa > Arthropoda > Malacostraca > Decapoda > Nephropidae > Homarus > Homarus americanus. The sequence goes on along the minus strand of NW_024716703.1, from coordinate 16,125,413 downwards.
CAAGCTGTAAGTGTATGCACTGTAGGGGGGTTGCCGAACAGCTCCTTGTGCCACCCGCTAACTACTATAGTATCAAAGGGCTGACCATCTCCCTGACTATCTGATTGAACAACCTCTCTCTCTCTCAGTGAATGCTCTGTGCTACTGTTAGATTTTTTATTTCTACCCAAGGAGGAACTTTGCTTACCACACCGTTTTCTTTTAGAACTTGGTCCAGGCTGGGGATTATATTCATCAATATCACTTGAACATGATATATTATGCCATATTTTGCGGCATAGAAGACACACTTTTTATTACAATAATATACCTTGAAAATTACCATACGTCTTCCACGACACTAGTTGATGGGTGTTGTAGCAGAGGTTTTCTTAGGGTCAACTGAAATCAGCCCCTTACAAAGACTGCTACCTCATTACAGGTTGTACCTCTCTAGTCCGGCATTCTGTGGTCTGGAAACTCCCGTGGTCCGGAACGATTTTAGTTTGCCCAATAGCCAACATCCCTGATGTACCTCAAATGTAATTTTAGTTACAGTACCATCACTTCACTTTGGAAGAATAATTATGGTAGCATTAAAGGTAAATGAAATAGTATTTTAACAGTATTACTTTTTCTTGTTTATTTATTTCCGATTTTACGTTTTTATGCTTTATGTAGGGTGTTTTGAGGGTGAATTTCCATGGTCTGGCATCGGTCAGGTCCCGAGGTTGCCGGACTAGAGAGGTACAACCTGTACTTAGCAATTACAAATATTCTCTATACTATAAAACAATTGATTTAACTAATTTTGTTGATATACTGCGAAAAATACCCTTATTTATTTACTCAGTACGTAGGTAAATAATAAACGGCTGCAGCTACACAACCCTTGCTGCTGTGCGGTTTGTTTACTAATGGCAGTGGTGCGGCAGCGCCATCTATTGAGGAATTACGAAAGGTTGTCTGCTGGTCTCAAAGCGCAGGAATTTTTGTTTCTTCACACTTCGAGTGTCTAGAACTTTGTTCTTTCACATTTTTTCTTTAGATGTTGATATACATGTTTACATTTGCTTACCTTCTACTGATGGAAAATATTTCTCGTCATTGTTATACTGACAAAATCAAGAGAAAGAATGTAAACACTACAGCCCACTAGACGATGAGGTGATCAGGTGTATAAAATGGGTGCTGTATTAACGATTTCCACTTATACAGATTTTTATTAAAAATTTATGAAAATGACGACTGATAAGCAGTTCTAAGTGATGATATTCAAAGAGGTGTGTGTAATTGTGCCAAAAGGGCTATATATCAAGCAACGGTTTCACTGGTGTAGGTTAGTAAGTATAAAAAAAAATTTCCTAGAATTACATTTCCAAGATCAGGGTGCGTCTTCCACGATGCAGCGTCTTCTATGCCACAAAATACGGTACTCCCTACCTTTTGTTTCTTTCAAAAGATTCCTCTCATAATCACTTTCACTGTCGTCAGATAGTAATTATCTTGCTCCGACATCTCTGCGGCAGCAGCCAAATCTCGTACTGCTCTCTGTGACATCATGAAACACAGTACTGTACTGATGTGTCTGTGTGGTGTATGGAGACAAACACAACCCACACAGTTGGCAACACTCATTATCAGCTATGAGAAACCACTTTCTGCACTACCAGGTGGGCGTAGGCAATTTAAATGCCAGATCACATTTACCCTGTGTTTACATGACACCATGTTGTCTACGGAAAAAACCTCGGTGGCACGTATACGTGACACCCGAGGTGAAAGGGTTAAGCATATGTGAAGTGAAGTGACACTCGTTTGACCTAGTGGATTGCCAGTTAAAGCTATAAACCTTTTGTAGTTGGCAAGTAACTTGAGGAGCCTCGTCTTGCCTTGAGGGTGATCAATTACCTTAATGCAGTACAGTAGGCCCTTCAAATTCGCGGGGGTTTGGTTCTAAAAAATGGCTGCGAATCGCCAAATTCGCAAATAACATTTTATGGCCGGGGTGGGGGGGATGTTACATTTTTACTTGTGTACAAAGAAATATATATTCCCATTATGTGTTTGCCCTTAGGACAATTATTTCTTATTTCTTTTTACCTGTATTGTATGTGTGTGTGTGTGTACACACACACACTATGTTCAAATGCTCTGTAGTATAACCTTCTCCCCACTTAATTATTATGTATCATATTTGTATCACTTATGTTATTTGTAAATCAATGACCCATTCCCCAATTATGTAACTGTATATTTCCAATCTTCTGGCTGTCATACTCTTTCAATAAATCGTTAATTATTATTATTATTAAAATTTATACAAATACATATTAATGGGGAAAATCCTCTCACAATGAAAAACATGACAACAAAATGTAATGTAGAAAAAATGCGAGTGTACCCTCAAGTCTCTGGGCTTTGTTATTAAAGTGAGTTGGTCGAGTTGCCATAAGATACCAGGTGGGTTGATACGTAGATTAAACTTACAGAATTTCTTTCATAGCCATCTGGCCAACCAAACAAGAAGGATGTCAGTAATTGTGGTGTAATACTGTATACAGTATTTTTTCACAATATGTATGTAGGATGGTGGTGCATATAATGAGCAAAAGTAAATGAAGAAGGGTTACAAATATCTACCCAAAAATACGAGTTGAAAAAACCATAACACCTGACAGCATGGCCCAGTAGCCTGGTGGTTATAATGGTGAGCTAACCTAGTTATAATGACACAATTAATAACTGTTAAACACTACTCCATCAGTAAACACTATTAATAACAGTAAATCCAGTGAAATATGGTAGGGAGTGAGGAGAGTTACAACTGCAGATGACGCGCCAACCAGCAGCCACTCACTCCCTTTACCCGCTCCCGTTGACAGACTCAGCCAGGCATACAGTATGTATGGAAGATGCCAGGCGTAGCCAGGCATACGTATGGGAGAAAAATATATTTTGTAGTCTACTATGAAAATGGTACGGGCTCAGTGATAAACAATGCATTTTCCTACGATAACATTATAAAAAACATTTTGTTATTACTAGAGTAAATGAATTAATATTCCCACAAACAAAAAATGACAACTGTTATAAGGAAACAGATTAACACTCACCATTCCTTGCTGGCTGTTTGTGTAGAGCCTGTTTTCCTCTCCCCTGCCACTGATGAATATCATATTGAAAATGATGAATGATGATGATGAAGGTGGTTGAGGGCGTTTGGGAGCCATAACAAGTACAAAGGAGCACAGTTGTTACGAGAGGAGAGTGGCTCACACTCTAGATGTACAAATGTTTAGCCCGGACTGAGGCTGAGGGCGCAGGTGCTCGTGGGCCAGCTTCTCGGGGCAAGAGAGATGTCGTATGATATCAAACACCTTCAGTAATCAAGGCTTTATTCAACTCATAAATCCATATACATCTGCAACAGAACAAAACAAAACCCAATTAGAACAAGAGAATATTTAGAGCAAAGGTAAACACAAACATAATTATTCCATATTATGACATTCACCTCTGCCAACATAATCAATCAAACACCATAGCCGTATCGCTGGGGTTCTCTTCGCTGCCGAGTAGAACGACAAAGAGGTAACTCCTGCATGATACTAGGATTCAGCAATGGCGTCCCGGTATCTCCCCCTGCAGCAACTCCCTCACCATTATCCAATGTTTCTGGCTCCACTGAAGGTGAGGTTGATCCAGCAGAGATGTCTGAGGATGAGGTTCCACCAGGGCATGGAGCAAGATCACGGAGGGAAACTGAAGATTCACGTCCATCTGTATACTTGATGTGTGCATACTTTGGTTAGCCTCGAGGAGCTCCACCTCATCAACGAGAGGGTCACCTTTGCTTGAGCGGACGAATTGGCGTATGAAGACAGGACCTGGGGTCGTTAGCCATGTTGGCAGGGATGTACCCTGACAAGATCGTCTCGGAAAATTGAAAAACCTCTCATGTGGAGTTACGTTGATGGCTGTTGAGAGCAATGATCTAATGGAGTGAAGTGCTTCGGGTAGGAGAGCCTCCCATTCAGTATCCGGAGCATCTCGATATTTGGCAACTAAACATATGGACTTCCAGATTATGCCATTGTACCGTTCTATTTGACTGTTTCCTGTTGGGTGGTAAGGTGTAGTTTTGCTGGACGCCACTCCATGACTAGCGAGATGAGTTTTCACTTCACGAGACATAAATGCACTTCCTCGATCAGAGTGCACAAAGCGAGTAGATGGTGTCCAAACTTCTGATGACAGTTGAGGATGTCATGTCAGCACATGGAATAGCAAAGGGAAATCTGGAATATTCATCCACAGCAGTGAAGAGATATGAGTTTCTCGTGCGTGATGGAAGGGAACCTTTGAAGTCAATGCTCAGTCTATCAATTGATTGAGTAGCTTTGATAAGGGTATTTTCAGTAGGCCTGTGAAATGTTGGCTTGATTTCAGCACATACACGACAAGTTGAACAGACCTTTTTCACATCCTCCATAGAAAATAGGAGGTTCTTTGTCCGGACATAATGAATCCTTCTGACAACCCCCGGGTGGCAGGGCCCTTCATGGATGACAGCGAGGTTTGACGATGAGATGGCTCCGCAGAATGCTCGGGTGAAAGTGTCAGGAGCAACGTTGTCTCTACCTGGCCGATACCAAATGCAATAGCTGAAACAAGCGAGTTCGAGCCGCCACCCTTGTATCTTGTCATTCTTCACTTTAGTCCTACGACTGTCCAGCATAAATGCAACTGATCGCTGGTCAGTAACAACGGTGAATTGCCGTCCCAACAACAGGTGAGACCATTTTCTCACCGCTTCAATTATTGCAGTCGCCTCCTTCTCAACAGGAGGATAGTGAATCTCACTGCCAGATAACATCCAAGACATGAAGGCTACTGGCCGACCAGCTTGATTCAAAGTAGCAGACACGGCCACATCCAACGCATCACACTCCACAACAAATGTGATGGCATGATCAATGCTATTTAGGGCAGCTTCCCCAAGCAGTTTCTTCAAGCCATCAAAAGCTGTGAACGCTTCACGGTCCACGGGAAAAGATTTAGCCTTGTAGAGAGGCCGTGCCTTGTCTGAAAACTCCGGGATGCACTTAGCGTAATAAGCAAACATACCAAGTACACGTTGAAGAGCCGATCGGTTTGTAGGTGGTGGAAGTTCTTGCAGTGGTTTTAGCCTTTCAGGATCTGGTTTGATTTGACCATTTCCAAGTTGATAACCCAGAAGACTGATCGATGTTGCTGATATTGTAGATTTGGATGTATTGAATATCAGCTTCCTTTCCTCAGCAGTAGCAAGAAATTTCTCAAGGTTTGTGTCATGTTCTTTCTGATCCCGACCACCTATGGTAATATTGTCAAGGTAGGGAAATGTGTCACATAGATTCTCCTCCTCCACGAACTTGTCTATGGCTCTTTGAAAAACGGCAACACCATTAGTGACACCAAATGGTACACGTGTGAATTGATACAGCCTGCCATTTGCTTCAAATACTGTAAAGGTTTTATCAGACTCGCTTATGCGTAGTTGATGGCATGTGCTCTTTAGATCAAATGTTGAGAAAACATGGTACTTAGCAAGAGTGTTGACCATAGTTTCACTGTTTGGCAATGGAAATGCTTCGAGATTGGTGTAAATGTTCACTGGAGAAGAGTAGTCGATGCACACTCGTTTTCTGTGACAACTTGAATCATATCTTGCAATTACCATCTGTGCACGCCAAGGTGATGTACTTGATTCTATGATACCTTCGGACAGTAAGCGTTGTATTTCTTTGGTAATGAACTTTTGGTCATCGGGGCTAAACTTCCTAGATTTGGTGGCTATCAGCTTTGCATCTCCTCGCATGTTTGCAAATAACAGTGGTTCTGACATACCTGCTGATGCCAGGATACATACAGGTTTGTTACCAATGTTTAAAATCTTGAGCTCAGGTCTGGGTCCTCCATACTCTATGGTAACTGAAGAGTGTTGTTTTTGGAAATCTATGCCGAGAATAACATCACCACAAAGATTCTCACTGACGCCCAGACGTGTGTTTGGATAATGACTGTCATTCATGTAGAGATCCACCGTACATTCACCTATCACAGAAGCCGTTGAAGAAGACGTTGCCAGGGTTATACTTTGGGAAATGGGTTTGATGTGAAGCTTAAGCCGATGGGTCACTCTCTTGTCAATGAAACTCTCAGAACTTGCCGAATCAATAAGGCCGGAGATTCGTCTTCCATTTACCTTTAAGTTTGTAGCAGAGCAATTCAGGCAATGAGGAACAGCAGCTGAGATGGCACAAAGAGTAGGAGATGAAATTGATGCCGTGACCTGTTTCTTACCCTTAGTGTGACAGACTTTTGCCAAGTGCCCTCTTTTTCCACATGAAGAGCAATCACTATCTTTAGCTGGACATCTCGCCCGTAAATGAAGACTGCCACCACAAAACCAACATCGTTTCTTAGTGGTCATACTAGCAAGTGTTGAGTCCTCAACTGGACGTATATCTTGTTGATTAGTGTACGGTGACTTAACAGTTTCCTCCACACATCCTGAAGCTGCTGCAATAACAGGGCCTAGTGGCTGGAAGGCTTCTGAAGTACGCTGTGCAAGTTCCAAGGATCTAGCTTGATCAGAGGCTTGAGAGAGTGTGAGAGCCTGATTTTCCAATAGTCATTGACGTATATTTTCAGAAGACAGTCCGTTGATGAAGGCATCCCGTACTAACTCTTCACGATATTCTTCGGCTGTGACAGCTTTTAGAGTACAATCTTTGCTGAGTCTGTGCAAGTCGTGAAGAAATTCATCTAGTGTTTCGGAAGGACGCTGACGTCTTGTGGCGAGCTGGTGTCTGGTGAATATCTCATTTTTCTTTTTCACATATAACTTTTCCAACACTTGTATAGCTGTTTCAAACTCCGTAGCATCAGCGAAGTATTCATAAACAGTAGCAGACACATATTTTGTCAAACATCGTAGTTTGTCAGGTGCTCTGTCTCCACACTCATCAATAAAGTTTTCAAAAGTTTTACGCCAATGCTTGTATTCCTTCTCAGCAGCTGGGGAATTTGGATCAACAACAAGCTTGTCGGGGCAGACTATGCATTCCATGTTGCTTGTAGAATAGGAGTTGAATAAATTGTCGTATGATATCAAACACCTTCAGTAATTAAGGCTTTATTCAACTCATAAATCCATATACATCTGCAACAGAACAAAACAAAATCCAATAAGAACAAAAGAATATTTAGAGTAAAGGTAAACACAATCATAATTTATTCCGTAATACAGTGGTCCCTCGGTTAACGAACACAATTAGTTCCAGAAGGTTGTTCGTTAACCGAAAATTTCGTTAATCGAAACCATTGTTTCAATGGGATTTTGGGTAATTGGTTCCAGCTCACCGAAAATTACATACAAACTAAAAATAAATGCAGTAAAGTACACTTACTTTGAGGTGTGTATGTAGAAGGCTCCTGGATGATGATGATGATGGGAATTAGAATGGGGGTGGAGGAGAAGGGAGAAAAGAAGGCATTGGGGTGGAAGAGAAGTCACCCCATGCCGCCATTTCACCCATAAAATTTTAAGTTCACTAGGTGTAATTCAAGATTATTTTCTTTAAATCAACACTGCACTGCACTATATATTGTCAATATGTAAAATAAATTTCAGAATGACCAACAATTGTACTGTAAAAACGTAAAAATAGTTTATGTTCAAGAGAGTCTCAAGCAAGATGTTACCTCTACTGACCAGAGATACAAACTGACGCCTGTTTGTTGAGTTGAGTGGCTGTTTGGCGCACTAAAAACTATTTTCCTGTACAGTTGAGTCTAGATTTACGTGGTTTTCATTTACGCGGTGCCTTACCAGAATTGAGATGCTTGATTTACGCGGAGAGCAACTGGTGGTCCTGCCGTGCCTCGCCAATTTTTGGATTCAAACCTCCCGCCATCTCCCGCCATCCCACCATGTTTGGGTAAGCGGAGCGAGTAGGTTGCGCAGTGTATGTCTCTGTTGCGTTATCGGTGACGTCATATGGTGTATCGGACTGTGATTGGGCCACGCATCCTTACCTCCCTCTGCCGCTAGCTGTGATTGGTTTAATGTAATATGACGTGCCATGCCGCGGGAGGGAAGAAGCCGCTTCTCCTAGCTGCGTCAGTTACGATCCTCCCAGTCATCCCGTGTATACTGTGTTCTATTGTTCCGATAATCTCGCTAATTTCGTAAGAATGACTTCCACTGGACCTCCACCACCACAGAAAAACCTTGCATTACCTGGACCCAGCCGCCCGAAGCCAAAGAAGATACGATGTGCCCTAAGTTACGAGGTGAAGTACAAGATAATACAAGAGTTAGAAAATGGAACAAGACAGGTTGATCTCGCGCGCCAGCATGGTGTTAACGCATCTACGATCTGGACGATTAAGAAGGATACAGCCAAGATAAAAGAACACATGAACATCACAAAGTCTGCAGGTGCATCAATGGTGAAGTACTGCCACAACAAGGTGCTTCTCAAGACGGAGAAGTTACTTGTGAGCTACTTGATTCGTGAGGCAAGACTGAACACGGCGGTGGACACTCGTCGGTTTAAGAGTACGCACGTGAACTGTACGTAGCAGTGGCACGTAAGATGGAAATTGCAGAGCCCAAACCCTTCAGTGCTTCCTCTGGGTGGCTCTATGGGTTTTAGAAGAGGAACAAGATCACCAACATTAACACTGGTGGTGAAGATGCTAGTGCTGACCGTGTTGCGGCTAGTGATTTTCCTCCTTTCTTACGTGACTTTATGGAGGAAGGACAGTACACCGACGACCAGGTGTTCAACATGGGTGAATCCGGTCTGTTTTGGAAAAAACTACCTTCCAAGACCTTCGTTGTCAAGTCTGCCAGCAAGTGTCGGGGCCGGAAGTTGCAGAAGGAGCGCATCACCGTTTTGTTTACCACCAATGCCTCCGGTACCTGTAAACTCAAGTTATCGGTGATCCACACAGCCCGCAAGCCGCACGCCTACAAGAACATGGACATGACCAAGCTAAATGTCCACTGGCTAACCGCACGTAAGGCGTGGATGTTCTCTGCTCTGTCCCTCTCCTGGTTTGATGACTATTTCGTTCCCGATGTCAAGAAATTCTGCGAGCAACAGAATGTTCCATTCAACATTTTGTTGCTCCTTGACAACGCACCAGGACACTCCCCCCTACTGTTGGATCGTCACCCCAACGTAAAAGTGGTCTTCCTCCCTCCCAACACTACGTCGTTAATCCAGCCCATGGGCCAGGAATTGATATGCAACGTTAAGGCTGCATTCTCTGCAAAGAAGTTTAAGCTCCTGAACCACTGTACCAACACCAAGGATGAGTTGCGTAACCTGGGTGACACCGATAGCGAGAGCGACGAGGATGAGGAAGAAGAGTTGGCGGATCAAGAAGTTTGCGTCGAACAGTTTTGGAAGAAATTTAACGTCAAAAAAGCTGTTGACTTCTTGGTGGAGGCATGGGATCATCTGTCTGTAGCAATGATTTGTCATGCATGGCGGTATGTGTTGCAAGGTATCCCAGGTGGGAGGCAGAGTCAACCTGTGACTGGTTAGGTTCAGTCTGTTGCAGTGGCAGTGGACCTTGCAAGAAAAGCTGCGCAGAGTGTTATAGCTGCAGGCTTCTCCGAGACCACCAACGACGACATTATGGAGGTAATAAGGGATCCTGAGGCGACTGCCGACGAGATGCTAGAAGACGATGACGTCAGTGAAGAGGCAGGTGGTGCGTCATCCCGAGAAGAACACAAGTTAATGCATGGTAATGTTAAGGATGCCATCGAGTGTGCAGAGAAACTGAAGCTCTTCCTTTCCAACGACCATGACGATAACCGCTATGAAGTCTTCAATAACCAGCTGTTGCAGACTATGGAGCCGTACATCAAGGTGTATCACGACAACATCAACACTAGCCGTCAGCGTAACATCACGGACTTCTTCGCCTGCCACCCACCACAGCCAGCCCAAGCCAGTGATAGTGACAGTGAAGCTATGGACTTTGAGGGATTTGTCAGGGAGGCCCTGACAACTGTGGTGGATAGTGATGGTGATTCACCTGAGGGCCAGTAATCTGTCCTCTGCCTCGGAATCAGCCGCCATTCCCGTACGTCGACCCATCTCTTCTACTAACATAAGTGTTAAACCAGGGGTGGGCAATTATTTTTGATGGAGGGCCACTTCATGAATGGCACACTTCGCGGGCCACAGGTTAACAGCGACGAGCCAGTATTGCTGCTATGTCCACCCAACTTCCAAAATTGTCCTTTCTGTAATTAATAAGAATTTTTTTTTCTGATTGCCACTTGCAGTGGCGGGCCACAGACATAATTTGGCGGGCCGTACTTTGCCCACCTGTGTTAAACCTAACCTAACCTTGATTTTTTCTAACCTAGCCTAACCTTACGTAAGTGTTAAACCTTGATTTTTTCTAACCTAACCTAACCTTACATAAGTGTTAAACCTTGATTTTTCATTTACCTGGTACAGTATATTATTCTCCTTTTGATATTTCTCTTCTATATTATGTGTGTCTGCATATCATCATAAAGTTAAGATACTATTTTTACTACAACGTAGGTATTGTGTCTGAAAAAGTGGAGTTTGGGGGTCGGCCCAGTCTCTATTTCAATTAATCCCATATGTTCTGTTATTTCATTTACGCGTTTCTCGTTTTACGCGGTACTCCACATGTTCAATTGACTGCATAAATGAAGACCCAACTACTTCAGTTGTGTTAAATAATTGTTAAAATGAATAAAAATTTCAATATAAAACTTGGAAATTTATTGAATGGTACAACCTTCTTGATATTTCCTCAAATGGGAACGAATTTAAGCCCTAGAACCGATTACTGTATTTGCGGACTAATATTCCAGCTGGTGAGCAAGCAAAAACATGTTGAGAGGAATTCGTAAGGAATTCGTTAATCAAATTTTTTTCGTTAACCGAATTGAATATTCTTATGGAAGGTAATTCATTTACCGAAATTTCGTTAACCGAGGCGTTCATTAACCGAGGGACCACTGTATGACAAGAGACACCTTGCTGGACGCCACAAAACTCGCGTGGTCCCCATACCAGCTGCAAAAATGCCGAAAACTTTAAAACTACCCGCAGACATTCTTAGGTACATCCAGGGTGTTATCCGCGAATAATAGAGGAACGTGAATTATCTGGGGGTCCTGTTTTATTCAATCCATCCTCTCTTGTCTGGTTTATATAAGTGAATGTGTAGTAACTACCAATTGGGAACTTTGTAGGCTGTAAAACAATACTAGTATGGTAAAACAGATAATCACACAAACAACATCCATGTTTCAATATTCTGGGGGCGCCTGTTCCGTGGAGAACAAGGACATCTGTTTAGCAACGAGGACGAATCGTACTCAATTGAGATTCACATGCAAGACCTCTAATCCTGGAAGTTTCCGAAAGACAGACGACTTCAGTCCCAGTCAAAACGTCAGGTAAGCGAACGGTGGCTCTGGTTGTTTCCTTATTCTGAAAATGGAGAGTACCTGTTAAGACTGCAGGTACAGTGATCCCTCGGTTAACGCGCGCCTCGGTTAACGAAATTTCGGTTAACGAATTACCTTCCAAAAGATTCTTAACCTAGGTTAACGAGCATTCCCTCGATTAACGAATTCCTTACGAGCGCCCCTCAACATGTTTTTTAAACACCACTCATGTCTCAATGATCTCAATGAGAAGCATTCTGAAGCAATATCAGAAGTTGTACTATTCAGCGCAACTTTTAAAAGTCTTATATTAAAATTTTAATGGCCTAACTAATTTTAACATAATTTAGGAAATACCAGGAAGCTAGTTTTAGCGGCAAAAAGCCTGTCAACACACCATACAGGCGTCAGTCTCCCATGTCTTTTCAAGTGGAGCTAACATCCTCGCCAGACTTTCTCCCTCCAATATAAACGTTTTTTTTCTGTGTTTCCAGTCAAATTATTGGTCATTTTAAATTTATTTTACATATTGACACTATATAATGCAGTGCAGTGTTGATTTAAAAGAAATAATCTTGAATTACACCAAGAGAGCTAAATTTATAGAACGTTGAGGGAAATAGGCGGCATGGGGTGACTTCTCTTCCCCACCCCAGCCACCTTTGCTCTCTGCTCTCCTCCACCCCCATTCTAATTCCATCATCATCATCATGCAAGGTAGCTTCTACATGCACACCTCAAAGTAAGTGTGTACTTTAATACCTTTTGTTGACTTTACTAGGCAATTTCGGTGAAGCTGGAACCAATTACCCAAACCCATTAAACGATGGTTTCAGTTAACGACAACCTTCTAAGAGCGAATTATTAACCGTTAACCCCGAGGTCATATACTGTAACTTTTGCTGCTAAAATCACACGAGGTAAATGAGTCGGTAGGGTCTGGGACACGCTGAGACTCGAGATCCATCTTCCTCATAATAGGGGAGTTGGGTAAAACCTTCACCCTGGAGGTGAGCAATGGAACAGAATTGTGCATGGCATGATAGGACATCTATCATGTTGTATTTAAGATTGAAGACCAATTATTCCATCAGCTGAAGCCAAGTTAAAGTCCTTGACTATGTAATACACTGCCAGAAATTGCTTACCACGTCTATAGAAAATGTAGAGGTAGTATTACCCTCCGTCATGTCTACCTGGGCAACTTAGAAACTCCTGAGAGATTGGTGTCAGTAGGTTGAACTTAAAATCCTCGGTGAGGTGAACATTGCTGTAGTTCTTGATTGGATGCACCCTAATCTGTATACTGTATAGGGAAAGTTAATGTTGGTACCCACCCTCACTGGAACCAGACATACTTCTGTTTATTTTGTTCAGCGCTGGTGCGTAGTTGCACTAAAAAGCTTTTGCATTAACGTTGTTACAGCTATTACTTATCCCTCGTCTTTTGAACAAGACAGTGATTATTTCCCTGACGCTGCTTTTAATAAGCTGACGACATGGCTGTCGTGGCTGTCTATCCATACTATGAATCTGCACTGCTGTAAAGCTACAAAGGTACTGGGCATTATATGAAGACGAAGTCATGTAATATACACCACATATCACCTGTTGGTACAGTAGTAGACTTGAATTGAATAATTGCTGAATGGGACGAGGTAGGTTGTGTGGTGCTTGGAGTCATGTTACCACTTTGCTGGAGTCAAATAACATGACCATTGAATACAGTGATTGTAACAGTTGCTGTTTAGATTTCGTGCAAGTATCTTTGGAAACCTTGTGATGAACCGGCTACAGGTAACTGTACTGGCCAGTCGGATGCAGAATTGCACAAGTGGGATCTAATGTGCATAAGAAAGTATTGTACAGTGGTCCTCCATTCGCGAAACACAATTGGTTCCTGAGAGTCCTTTCGTTAACTGAATATATTATTTCAATGGGATATTGGAGTAATTGGTTCCAACTCACAGAATTCCCCATAAAATGAATTAAAGCGTGCCACTCGCACCAAAAAGTATCGGTGCAGGGTGAGATCGACGACTTCCGAAACGATACGTATACACTGTGATATGTCGGGAAGGTTGGTAAGTGTATCCTCATAACCCCCCCTCCCCTCCACTAGGTGTTGCCATATGGCTGACAATCAGTGTGTTTGTTTCCTCTTTTCGGATTGTTGCTTTGTGTCGACTGAATGATGAGCGAGGGTTCGGTCTCGGTGAACGTGGGTATAAAACAGAGGCAATATGAAGCAGTAGAGATCTACACATGCCAGACGACATGGAAACCTCAGAGGGAACACGAGGAGCTATTATTGCCCTTCATAACGAAGGGTTCGGTGTCACAGATATTAGCCGGCGGGTTGGTGTCCACAGGAACACCGCTGCACGATGGATTCGGCAATACCTCGAAACTGGTGCTACAGACGACAGGTCTCGGAGCGGCCGTCCACGCTGCACCACCCCTCAGGATGACCAGGTTGAGTGGTTTATTTGGTAGCATAAATTAATGTGGCAATATTCACAAGTATCACAAATAATTTTGTTAACAGGGAGCTCCTCATATTTCATACTGTCCATTTATCACTTCCCGACCTTATTTATAACGATTTGTTTCACTTGACCAGGGCTGCCAACATACGGCTGGAACAACTCGTCTTTCCCAATACCTATCGTCACTGGTCTCAAATTGTTCACACAACAGTATGCACTGATACTTTTTGTTGCGAGTGTACATACAAAGTACTGTATACCGGTAATAGAATTAACAATATGTATTTAGGATAATGTGTGCATGTAAATGAGTAAAAATAAATGAAAAAAAGTTAAGTATATCTACCCAAAAATACAAGTTGAAAACTTGCACTTAAATGTACTACACTTGAGGACTAAAAGTATTATCTCTTGTGCAAAATATATGATGTCTATACTCAAATTATTTGCTGTCTAACAAGGGTTCCAGCAATGCAAGTTATATTCTGCTAATCTTAGTCTGACATTTTATAAGATAAAAACTTAAGCCTAAAACTATCTTCACACTGTTTTGGGAATGCATCTTAGGGAGGCTTCTTAGCCCAGAACCCCCAATTTTTCGGTCCAAATCTTCCGAAATCCGGGTCCAGGTCCAGATTTTTTCATTTAAACCAATACTACTCTGTATATTATCAATATGTTAACTAAATTTCAGAGTGACTAATAATTTTAATGTAAAAGATGCAAAAATATTCCAGAGCACAACTTTCTCTATGTTTACTCCACTGGAAACAAAGGTAAAAATAGAACAGATTATTGGCGGACGAGTCGGTCAGCTGATGCGCGCACCAAAACGTGTTTCACGTAAGGCTGTCGTTAATAGAATTTGTACTTGTTAATAGAACTGAAAGTCCTTACGGGAGGTAACTCGTTAACTGAAATCTCGTAAATCGAACCGCTTGTGAATGGAGGGTCCACTGTTTTAGACTGGGCATAATCATCAGTCTTAGCTTGACCGTATGCAGGGTCCCGTAAGCATAATACAACAGTCGCAAACTGCTCTTATGATATGGTGCCATCCTTATGATCCTCATCTTCCACGATTGCAATGTTCTGCACAACATTCTCACACGAACGTGAAAATGTAACCAAGTGGGGTATGCTATAACGAATCTAATTGGTTCTAGAACCTAGTTTGTTATAGCATTCGTTCGTTATAGGATTAATCCGTTCCAGGCCCCCAAATACAACCACTTAACACTGAAAAATATAATATAAAATTGTAAAAATTGTAAAAAGTGCATAAATATGCATCTAAACCTCTGAAATAAAGAATAGCATTAATACTTGTAATAAAAAAAAACAATAAATTAGTAAAAAAAAAAAATAATAATAATAGTGTTCGTTGTAGGAGTTTCGTTCGTTATCGCATTCTCAATTTTATAGGTAAAACTGTTCGTTATAGGAATATTCGTAGTAGAATCCATTCGTTATAGCATACCCCACTGTGATAATCATCTTCCGTTGTGAACTCATGAATGCGGTCATTCTACGGCAACACTTTAAATGCAATGGAAATGTTAGTAAACATGCTTGAGCCAATTCTACCCATTGTTAGTTGGTTGTTAGACAATTTAGATGTTTCTGGAGGAATAGAGGATGTAGGAGTTAAGTATACTGTCCTGACACTCTGGGGTTTGGTGGGTAGGGAGAACGAACTGAACCATGATATAGTGTGGTGTTATATGTACGACCTAACCTAAGTTGGGCATGGTGTAAATCGCCAAATGATCATATATAACTATTTGTTTACTATTCTCGATGGAAGTGTTTCGCTGTGGATAAATTTGTGTTCCATATACAGTATACTGTATCTTCCATTCATTAATACCAGTAACAATGCCAACTCCGATAGGGAGAGCTGAATCAGTTAGTATTACGTTTTCTGTTTGTACAGAGGTAATATTGTAATATTTTTGCTAACTGCATAATGTCCGAACCAGATGAATGAAATAAAGCATCCATAAATGATAATTCGATCACACAAGATTATATTCAATAATAACTTTGCCCATCCATTTACAGTAAATAAATTAAATTATAAGTAAATGAGTAAGTGAAAATACTGAAATTATATTACTTCAGTAATACGTAATTTTTTATTTTATTTATTTATTTATTTTTTTTACGCGATTAGCCCACCCGGGCACAGGTCACTGACCCACATCGGGGCCTGGGGGGCAAAAATGTAATAATTATTCAAAGTAAATAAAATTTATAATAAAAGGTAAAATAAAATAATAATGATAACAATAATAACACCGTAATAATAATAATAATAATAATAATAATAATAATAATAATAATAATAATAATAATAATAATAATAATAATAATAAAGAACTATAAAGAAATACAAAAAAAAATCAATAGTGAGAAATGCTATTGTATGTTGTGCGCTCAAAGTAAGAGAAACAATTGAGACCCTGCAATTGTGTGTAAATGAGGCAGAAATACAGATCAGCAACCTGGGACTTGGTCATAATTTTCGTGATGCCATATGGCAGCAGGGTCTACCATTAGACAACACATTATGCTTCCAATATCTTCCCAGGCGGTAGTACCTCCCTGTTTGGTAGCTGCCTACTACCTTATAAATTAAAAACTAGCCTAACACGACGTCTGATGTGTGTTGGTAGGCTGTAGAATATATTTACTGTTTGTAAAATCTACTGCATGTCTGTGAAATACCTAGTACAAATAACCTGTACTTGATTGAAGTACAAAGGCTTGATTGAATTACTGGTAGGTATATCTGTAGAATTCTGTGGCTTACAGTCTCACAGCTGGTGAGAATGAGGTAAGGTCACTCCTTGTTTATAAAAGCGAACATCCAAGATGTCAACTTGCTATGATGGAATGACGTTTCCAATATGGTGTCAATGACATGTCCAAGATGGCATCGATGACATATTAGTTACCAGGGACTGGCAGATATGATGACCTAAGCGATGTCGAAGACAGCTGTCCGATGTAACCCGGGTGCACTGGGTCACACAGTGGGTCACTGGGAGCAGCCACCGAGAATGTTGACCAAGAGTCGAGAGAGCGCTGAGCCAGATGTTGAGCAATCAAAACAACACTGGGCTGAAGACTGGGGTATAGGTAGACTCACCCTGAGAAGGCCTGGGGCTGGGGTGCTTTTGCTTGCTGGGAGAGAAGGTTTGCTGGTGCTGTTATGCTTACTAGCAGTGTCTTGAATGCAGGGCTGCAGAGATGTTCAGGGTGTGGCAATACAGTGGTGCTACATATGAAGTGATCAAATGTATTAAATCACTTATAATAATAAAAATAGAAACTTGTACATTGAACTGGGACGTTACATGTGTTTATCTAAAATTTACTGCCTCTCAGAAAGGTAGATATCAAGTGCAAAAATGGAGAATGTCAAACTTTAACCAGAGATCATCAGGGTTGTATAAAACACTGGATTTTATTCGTAGATTAGTTAAGGGCTGTCACTTCATTTGCGGTTTCCCGTTACCTGTGTAATCACTAATTAGAGGTGAACTGGAAGCATCATTAATAAATGTTTATGGGTTAAGTTTTTAAACCCAAATGGACTTTTATCCATTTATAAGAAAATAAACTATTGCATAATAACTGGGACATCACGGTAATTAACGCTATGAGCTGTGAGCATTAATAAGGGATAAAGCTTATGTATAACTAGCTTCTTAGAGCACATGTCTCAGTGGCTCGGAGACAGGAGTCGAATTGGCGATAGCCGGCTACTTAATTGATGACTGCAGTCAAGGTGTGAGGACACAGTGGGAATACACTGTGACATGTCCAGTTGATGATTACTCACGCTTCATAGGAAAGTTACCGTGGGTGATGTAATTATATAAACCTAATGTATGTTACCCACATTTATATAAGTGCTATTGTCTATTAGACAGAGGCTAATACAAGTCAGTATGTACAGTGATATTCCCACTAGCCGGAACAGATGGTGCAGAGCACTTCCAGGAATGAGAGATTTCCGGGTAACAAGATGACTCTTAAAGCCGGAAAAAAATCCCTCATCCCCGTAATTTTCCAGGTAACAGAAAAATTTTCTCGGAAGTTCCAGAAATTTACCATTACATCATCTCTTGAACCTGGTAAAATGTCCCTCATCCCCGGAATTTTCCGGATAACGGAAAAATTTTCTCATAATTTCCAGAAAATACGCCTGATTTTCATCTGTCAAACCCGGAGAAAAACTCCCCCATCCCCGGAATTATCCGGAATTTTCCAGGTATTGGGAAAATTTTCTCGTAATTTTCCAGAAAACGTGACCCTCGTAAAATTTCAATTCCTGCTATCAGAGAGTTCCGGGTTTGAGGGATTCCAGCTAACGAAGATATTACTGTATTTATCTAAATATATGTATCAAAGAATAGGCTGAGAGAGGAGCTAAAAGAGCCCAGTCCTGCACCAGATAGGGTTATAATCATTTTGGTCTCATTAATTTAATTGTTACTAGGATTTAGATAAAAAGTGACAGTTTTCTTTCAAAATTTAGACCTTTTTCCTGTGACTTTATTTCTGTTTACCCAAACCCCTCCCCCCACCTCATAAAATCCTGGATCCACCCCTGTTTCTTCAATTAGAAAAGTTTTATAACTCCGCTTCTTATCCCAAGTACACACAGTAAAAAAGTTACCGCACGGATTATGTGTGAAACAATATGACACCACGGACGAGGGATAGTGGAATATGTGCGTTGGTCCTGTTTTATGGTGATAACCTTGCTTTCATTAGCTGTGGGTGTCCTCACATATCTGTTGCCCTACTATAAGTAGGTGGAAACCTTTGCCATACAGGCACGCATGCCAACTCTCCCGGTCACACCAGATGATGTATGGATCATTACGGAAGTCAGCAGACCCCAGCGATACTTTTTTACTGTGTGTACCTGTTCATAAATATTAAACTTTTTAAAGTTTTCTGTAATACTTTAGTTAGGTTTCTTTAGATCTGGTTTGGTCAT
Organism: Homarus americanus; assembly: GCF_018991925.1. Taxonomy (NCBI): domain Eukaryota; kingdom Metazoa; phylum Arthropoda; class Malacostraca; order Decapoda; family Nephropidae; genus Homarus; species Homarus americanus. The sequence goes on along the minus strand of NW_024716703.1, from coordinate 16,106,419 downwards.
TTTTTTATGCATGTTTTTACCTCGCAATACTCCTCTACTTCAAAAGCCCTGCTCACTTAGTGTAATCAAAAGTGCATTTTGTAAGAACAGTACTGTACAGTAAATTAAAAAAAAATAAAAAATAAAAATTCCTTACAAAAAATGCTATAAAATTTTGTCTTTCGCTCACTCTCCCTGTATACAAATCAATATAAAGTTCTGTGGTTGACCTTTTCTGAATCTTTACTAAAGTCATAATTTTGGGTAAGAAACAAGTCACAAGAAATTTTTTTTAATTATTTTAAATTCCATGCTATTAACTCTCTCGCGCACGAGATAAGTTTTCCAGTTCTTGGTCACATCTCTGAGGCCCCCAGGGCAGACATGACAGTACAAGGTTAATATTTTTATTGCTTTATCAATTCCCCCCCCCCCAAAAAAATTTTTATTGGCATAAACCACATATCTTTTTGGCTTTGTTACTGATTGCTCTGTAACAGAAAAAAGAAAAATACAAGTACAGTAGTACAGTATACTGTATATACCTATTTTTTGTCACTTCTAATAAATATGAGAAAAAATACACACCAATATGCTCACGACCTCCTAGCTCAAAATTGTCTGAGTCAACTTTTTAAAGTACTATGCACTGCTCAAAGTAGAATTTTATGAGCTTTCCAATGCAGTAATCAGATTTCTAATATGACCAATAGTTTTTGAGAAAATAGGAAACAAAATATTTGCAAATGGTAATTTTTTTCTTTTTCGATTATTTTTGTGCCTATGTTTTATATCGATATGAATTATATTTTATCTTGTAGCCAACACTATAGTGAAGAGAATGGTACTGATAAAATTAATGTAAGTTTTATTTATTTATTTTTTATTTTTTTATTTTTGTTATTTATTATTTTTTTATACCATATTAACAAATTGTATTACAGTATAATATAAAATCAAACCATAGGATCATTTATATATATATATATATATATATATATATATATATATATATATATATATATATATATATATATATATATATATATATATATATATATATATATATATACAGTTGTACCCCACTTAACGCGGTCAATTGAACCCAGAGGGTCCCGCGTTAAGTGAAATCCGCGTTAAGTGAACAACAGAACATATGGGATTAATTCCAATAGAAACCGGCCCGACCCCCAAACTCCACTTTTTGAAGGCACATACCTATGTTGTAGTAAAAATAACATCTTAATTTTATGATGGTACATGCACACAATTAATACTTAAGAGAAATAGAGAAATACAGTCGCCAAGTTAATGTCCATTCAAATAATGGACTCAACTCCCTCCCCCTCTCACACTACACTGCCGGCTCTTCCCTCTCAGAGAAATTTTTGGGGGAAAACCACTAAATTTTAATAAATAATACCTCAAACTAAAGTTAGGATAATACAATTGACATTGCTGGATTCCTTGTAAGACCAGGAATATTTTGAATATAAATGTCATATATTTTGCACAAAAGATAACATAGTTACCTAGAGAAAAATTTTTATCTAAAATTTGTATGTTTAATGCAAAATATATGATGTTTATATTCAAAATGATCACCAAATTATAAGAATTCCAGCAATGTAAATTATATTCTGACCGGGTAATTTGTATGAATTTTATGAGCTAAAACAAATATCTTCAGTTAATAAAAAAAAAAATAATCTTCACGACACTATCTGTCAATCAAAGTACCCCACCTTGCCTCCCCCCCTCTTCCAACCGCGCGGTCAGTCCCAACCCTCCCCCCCACCCCCCACCAATCCTCCCTTCCAGAGTTTTTAACATTTAGTATTAAATAATACCTCAGATTAAAGTTAGGATAATATAATTGACATTGCTGGATTCCTTGTAAGACCAGGAATATTTTGAATATAAATGTCATATATTTTGCACAAAAGATAACATAGTTAATTTGAGAAAAATTTTATCTAAAATTTGTATGTCTAATGCAAAATATATGATGTTTATATTCAAAATGATCATCAAATTATAAGAATTCCAGCAATGTAAATTATATTCAGACCGGGTAATTTGTATGAATTTTATGAGCTAAAACAAATATCTTCAGTTAATAAAAAAAAAAAATAATTCTTCACGGGGTAACAGATGGTCGGTCGGTCCCTCCCTCCCCCCACCCCCCACCAACCGTCCCAAGGAGATGTGTGGGATAACCACTAAATTTTAATAAATAATACCTCAAACTAAAGTTAGGATAATATAATTGACATTGCTGGATTCCTTGTAAGACCAGGAATATTTTGAATATAAATGTCATATATTTTGCACAAAAGATAACATAGTTACTCTGAGAAAATTTTTTATCTAAAATTTGTATGTCTAATGCAAAATATATGATGTTTATATTCAAATTGATCACCAAATTATAAGAATTCCAGCAATGTAAATTATATTCTGGCCGGGTAATTTGTATGAATTTTATGAGCTAAAACAGGCAGTCAGGCAGGGTGGCTGGTGGGGCAAATCTAAAAATAGCGTCTGAGCCGGACACTCACCGCGTATATGTGGAAAAAATCCGTGTTAAGTGAAAGTTCAGCTCTGGCGAGGTACCGCGTATATGATAAAACGCGTTAAGTGAAACCGCGTTAGGCGGGGTAATACTGTATATATATATATATATATATATATATATATATATATATATATATATATATATATATATATATATATATATATATATATATATATATTTATATATATATATATATATATATATATAAATATACCCTCACTTACTACCTAGGTTAGGGACCCAAATCCAAGTGAAGTCCGTAGCACATAGATAAAAAAAAATTTATTTTATTTTATTTTATTTTTTAATAAATAATCTACAATGAAATACAGTACAGTAAAAGTAATGAATAATGAGGAATGGATACAGTACAGTGAAAGTAATAAATAATAAGGAATGGTTACAGTGTGACAGCACTTACCTTAATGTAGTCAGCTGAATGCACATGGGGCCCCCATAATTTTCTAATTGTACATGGAGACTACATTAACTGGAAACGTTTCGTATAGAAAATGCGTGTCATTTGAAAAAAAAAAAAAAAATTTTTTTAATAAAAAATCTGCGGCGTCGTAGTCCCGACGGTCGTAAGTCGGTAGCAGTCGTAAGTCGGGTCTATATATATATATATATATATATATATATATATATATATATATATATATATATATATATATATATATATATATATATATATATATATATACATATATATATACATACATACACACACATACATACACACACATACATACATACATACATACATGCTGTCAACCCTCACTTTACGCGGTTAATGTAACCCACAGGGTACCGCGGAAAGTGAGAAACGCGTAAAGTGAATAACATAACATATGGGATTAAATGAAATAGAGACCAGCTGACCCCCAGACTCCACTTTTTCCAACACAATACCTATGTTCTAGTAAAAATAACATCTTAATTTTATGATGGTACATGCACACAATTAATACTTAAGAGAAATACAGTCGCCAAGTTAATGTCCATTCAAATAATGGACAGACTCCCTCCCCCCCTTCTCACACTACACTGCTGGCTCTTCCCTCAGAGAAATTTTGGGGGGAAAACCAGGTATAGCAATAAATAATACCTCAAACTAAAGTTAGGATAATATAATTGACATTGCTGGATTCCTTGTAACACCAGGAATATTTTGAATATAAATGTCATATATTTTTCACAAAAGATAACATATTTACTCAGATTAAACATTACATCTAAAATTTGTATGTCTAATGCAAAATCTATGACGTTTATATTCAAAATGATCATCAAATTGTACGAATTCCAGCAATGTAAATTATATTTTGGCCGGGTAATTTGTATGAATTTTATGAGCTAAAACAAATATCTTCAGTTAATAAAAAAAAAATATTCTTCACGACACTATCTGTCAATCAAAGTACCCCACCTTGCCTCCCCCACTCTTCCAACTGCGCGGTCAGTCCCAACCCTCCCCCCCACCCCCCACCAATCCACCCTTCAAGAGAAAGAGTGGGTGAAAAAAATAAATTTTAACATTTTGTATTCAATAATACCTCAGATTAAAGTTAGGATAATATAATTGACATTGCTGGATTCCTTGTAAGACCAGGAATATTTTGAATATAAACGTCATATATTTTGCACAAAAGATAACATATTTACTCAAGAGTAAACATTATATCTAAAATTTGTATGTCTAATGCAAAATCTATGATGTTTATATTCAAAATGATCATCAAATTGTAAGAATTCCAGCAATGTAAATTATATTCTGGCCGGATAATTTGTATGAATTTTATGAGCTAAATTAAAAAAAATTATACTTCACCGTGTAAAGGGGTACACCCACCGCGGAATGTGAGCATCCTGGGTTCTGGCAGGGCACCGCGTAAACGTGGAAACGCGGAATGTGGGAGCCGCGTAAAGTGAGGGTTGACTGTATATATATATATATATATATATATATATATATATATATATATATATATATATATATATATATATATATATATATATATATATATATATATATATATATATATATATATATATATATATATATTGGGGTATGCTATAACGAACGGATCCTACTACGAATATTCCTATAACGAACGGTTTTACCTATAAAATTGAGAATGCTATAACGAAGGAAACTCCTACAACGAACATAATTTATTTTTTTTTTATTTTTTTTCTAATTTATTGTTTTATTATTACAAATATTAATGATATTCTTTATTTCAGGGATTTAGATGCATAGTTATGCACTTTTTTACAATTTTTACAATTTTATATTATATTTTTCAGTGTTAAGTGATTGTATTTTTGGGCCTGGAACGGATTAATCCTATAACAAACGAATGCTGTAACGAACAAGGTTCTAGAACCAATTAGATTCGTTATAGCATACCGGCTCGAGACGCTATTTTTAGATTTGCCCCACCCGCCACCCTGCCTGACTGCCTGTTTTAGCTCATAAAATTCATACAAATTACCCGGCCAGAATATAATTTACATTGCTGGAATTCTTATAATTTGGTGATCATTTTGAATATAAACATCATATATTTTGCATTAGACATATCTTTTGTGCAAAATATATGACATTTATATTCAAAATATTCCTGGTCTTACAAGGAATCCAGCAATGTCAATTGTATTATCCTAACTTTAGTTTGAGGTATTATTTATTAATATTTAGTGGTTTTCCCCCAAAAATTTCTCAGAGAGGGAAGAGCCGGGAGTGTAGTGTGAGAGGGGGAGGGAGTTGAGTCCATTATTTGAATGGACATTAACTTGGCGACTGTATTTCTCTATTTCTCTTAAGTATTAATTGTGTGCATGTACCATCATAAAATTAAGATGTTATTTTTACTACAACATAGGTATGTGTCTTCAAAAAGTGGAGTTTGGGGGTCGGGCCGGTTTCTATTGGAATTAATCCCATATGTTCTGTTGTTCTGCACTTGTAGTTCATAACACGGGACCTCTGGGAGTTCCTTGACATGAATTAAGTGGGGGTACAACAATGTGTATACCATATATATATATATATATATATATATATATATATATATATATATATATATATATATATATATATATATATATATATTATATATATATATATATATATATATATATATATATATATATATATAGAGTAGTTCTTAACATTGTGTTCTTGTAAAATATCGTGTTATAGAAAATCGCGTAATAGAAATAACAGGGCTTATGGAGAAAATAGGGTTAGGTGCAGATTACTCGAAATCGAAAAAATTTAGTAGTTAGCCTAACAAAAAGGATAGCACAGTCTAAATAAATGTTACATTCATATCTAATAATGAAATCATACAGTAAATGTAACACTTTACTTGATGGGGGAGAAGGGTGATTTTGAGGTTGATAAAATCGAGCTTCTCTTCAAGTGTTATATCCTTTCTTTTACGATCATCACCGGGAATTCTATCACCAGAACGCTTCTTGTTGATATTCTTCTTTACTATATTCACAGTTAATACAGTGGGGTACGCTATAACGAACGGATCCTACTAACGAACGGTTTTACCTATAAAATTGAGAATGCTATAACGAACGAAACTCCTACAATGAACATTATTGAATTTTTTTTTTCCTAATTTATTGTTTTATTACAAATATTAATGATATTCTTTATTTCAGGGGTTTAGATGCATATTTATGCACTTTTTTACAATTTTTACAATTTTATATTATATTTTTCAGTGTTAAGCGGTTGTATTTGGGGGCCTGGAACGGATTAATCCTATAACGAACGAATGCTATAACGAACAAGGTTCTAGAACCAATTAGATTCATTATAACCATATACAAAATTGAATATTGGCAAATAATTATAACCAAACAATAGATTAAGTTATACATCATGGTTTGTTCATACAAGAACAAACAATTAGAATTGTCAAAATAAGTTATGTAAAACTCACTTATTATGGCCGTGACATATATATATATATATGTATATATATATATATATATATATATATATATATATATATATATATATATATATATATATATATATATATATATATATATATATATATATATATATATATATATATATATATATATATATATATATATAGGTGGTGGGAAGACCGAGGGGTGGGGGGGGCGGGGGGGTGAGGTGACAGAATGTCTGGCATTTTTTTGTTTATTTATTTGAGATAAGATTTGACAGTTGGCACTGAAGGCCTGCGTGCTTGTTTATTTATCATTACTTAAGAGTGACTAAGCTCTTCTCATAATTTGCCACCCAAACGACCTGGGTGAATAGAACTTACATTGGAGGGATTCTTTTAAGATAGTAATTTATTTGAATACCTGTATAAACAAGCTATATTTGCAATAAACATAGCAATTTTAGTACCGTAATCATTAAGTACATGTACAATATAGGTTTGCACTTAGGTCCATTGTTACTGTACAATATTGACTAAATTCACTAGATAACGTACGCCTGGCCGCACAATCTATAAGAATGCGCGATGCATACGTGACTGTGCTCGCTCTAGGTCCATTTCGGTTCGCTAGGTCCCATTATTTGAATGTTTTTTTTTTTTTTCAATTTAAATTTTAATTAATGTTTATTCCTTGATAGAGGAAGCGATATCCTAGTGCTGTCACTTGGTACCCCTGTACCATATCACCAGAAGCAACTGGCCAGTGTCACAAGTACAGTATATCGCCGATAACGAAAGTACAGAACCTATGGGATTTATTCTAATTGGTTCAAGCACCCAAGACCCATCCCCAAGTTTCCCATTTTACGACCATTTAGTCCCACTAAATATATATATAATGTTATGGTAAATATCATAAACACACAAATGTATGGCTAGGTTTATTACAAAGTGATGAAAAGGGTACGCTTAATACTGTAGTCCACAAAACATGAAGCTATGCTTTTTTTACTTGGTCCCCCGTCATACGAGTCCGTTTTCTCTCACATCAGGACGCCTGAGTCCTCCGTTTTCTCTCTTAATCGTAGAGTGCAACAGAAACTTTACTATTTTTAGTAATGCCACAGAATTTGAAATTGCAACCCCTGTTGAGGCAACTATATATGTCTTATTACAGCAAATGTGTTATTGTCATTTTGTAGGTGAAAGATTTTATCCTCAATAGATGTAGGTTAACATTTCACCTGTAGGCAAATGCTTAAAAAAAGCCCTAAGTAAGGAAGCATATTCCTTTAACACATAATATCTGACCAGTATGGGGAGGATCATCATGTCTCCATCAGGGAGTCGTGGAGTGGTGGTCTAGTAGGCGCTCTTTTTTTTTTGGGGGACACGCAGATATGCGTCGGACGATTGTTGGCGGACGTTATGACACATGACTGTGTATATATATATATATATATATATATATATATATATATATATATATATATATATATATATATATATATATATATATATATATACATACATATACATACATACATACATATACATACATATATACATACATATATATATATATATATATATATATATATATATATATATATATATATATATATATATATATATATATATATATATATATATACCCCGACTGATTTAACCAAACAGTCCGACATGGTCGTAAGTCCGACATGGTCGTAAGTCCGACATAGATAAAAAAAAAAAAAATCTACAATGAAATACAGTACAGTAAAAGTAATGAATAATGAGGAATGGATACAGTACAGTGAAAGTAATAAATAATAAGGAATGGATACAGTGTGACTGAGCACTTACCTTTAATGTAGTCAGCTGAATGCACATGGGGCCCCCATAATTTTCTAATTATACATGGAGACTACATTAACTGGAAACGTTTCAGTATAGAAAATGCGTGTCATTTGAAAAAAAAAAAAAAAAAATTTTTTGATAAAAAATCTGCGGCGGTCGTAAGTCCCGACGGTCGTAAGTCGTAGCAGTCGTAAGTCGGGGTCTAGCTGTATATATAGATGGTGCGTTCCACCATATCTCATGATTGTCATATAGTAAAAGAAAGTAACACACTATCTAATAATAAAATGCAATATAAAATAGCAGAAAATATATTATAAAATAAATTAATTCTTTACTGATATAAAATAAGATCATTCTGTACTCATCCTTCAGCAAGGTGGAAGACTTCAAGAACTTGTAGATGGACTGTGGGGGAGGAAGTGGGTGAATGAGCCCGAGTAAACTGTAAGAGTGAGAGTGAATGATTGTGAGTGTGGAGTGAGTGTAGGAGTGTGTGGATGAGTGTGTGAGATGTGGATGAGTGTGTGGGGTTGTGGATGAGTGTGTGGGAGTGTGGATGAGGGTGTGTGAGTGTGGAGTAGAGAAGGAGAGGGAATCCAATGTAGTGTAGCTGATAAGTGGAGTGTGGTAGGTGGAAGGTGCTTGGTGACTGTGGGAGGCATGTGGTGGGGTGGTGGTGGACCACCTGGGTGGTGAGGGAGGGAGGTAGCGGGTGGTATGAGGTGTGCATAATGCAGGTGATAAGAAGGAGATGCTTGGGATGTGTAAGGCTGTGGTGAAGAAGAGTAAGGGTGGCACGTTGTTGGTGTGGGGGTGGTGGTAGAGGGAGTCATTGGTGGTGAGGCACGTGATAACGTGGATGCAGCCGACACAATTTCTCCCTCAGATTCATGACTTTGTTGTTATCTTGATCATTTTCACTACCAGGCTCTTTATTATCACTATCCACTTGATCCTCACTGTCCCCAAACAGGAGTTGTAGAAAATCATCCTCTTTCAGACTTTTTTCGAAACATTGTCACTATAACGAGGTTGTATAGCCTGATACGGTAACAGCTTTTGAAAACTAATAGCCTGATATGGTAACAGCTTTTGAAAACTAAACACTTTCCCTGTAAATATGAAAAAAATATTTCATTACACAACCATCACTTCACTTATCTAACACTAAATAGATATTAACTCAGGGAGTAGGGTAAGCACTGTAATCCAGGAGTTGAGGCAGCCTGCACGAAGTTATGGAAATTTAAATGGACGTGGCTTTCACTCGCGGTCTTACTGCTGAGATAATACTGCACATTTATCTTTCTAGTCTTCCCTTTCTACGGGCTGCGAGAGTTGCCAATTAGTTTATCTGACAGAACTTACTTGCTACTGTGATGCATCAAAATTTCATGCAATTCTGTTGGAAACTTAATTTTTGGAACATTTTTTTAAGTTTGGTGACTCGATTTGCGTCACCGTGAAGTTGGTCTTATCATGAATATGATGCGAATCGCATCATCATGCGCGAGAGAGTTAGCAAGTAATAACACCAAAAGCATTTTATGGTGGTTGTTAAATGAAATACGTGATTTCCATAGATTGACGACAACACATTGTCATTAGGTACCAGTACTGTACCCTGTACTGTATTAAAAAAAAAAAATCATTAATACCTTAAATAACATAAAGTAATTAAATAAAGTTTGTTGTCATACTGCCAGTACCATAGATGGGTTTGAAATAAGGGGAAGATTATGAGAGATTTAGTGGGAGAGATTGTCAAGTTAAGAAAGTTGGTAATGTGGTTGAACTAAGGATCAATAATTATTCATTAACATTATTAGATAGCAGAGATGCCACCATATATGTTAATTCTTATGGTATGAAAGCAGATTATTATACAACTGAAATCTTTGGCAAATAACAAACTCATCAAAGGGGGTGTTCACAATGACCATACTTGAAATTGACACCTGGAATATCATGATTTATCTAAGAACGAGCAACAAGTGGCACTGCCAGCTATTTACTCACACTCCTATAAGGACTTCGTCATACCAGATAGCATAATAGCAACACCAGTAAGGCCAGGGTTGGAAGAATATTTATACTTGCCACAGACTGGGAGACAGCTGCTTTGCCCAGAGTCTGGCTAGGCTGCCCCTTGATTGAAAATGTCCAAAGAAGGGCCACCAGACTGGTGCCTGCACTATGGCACCTCAGTTATCTGCAACTGCTTAGTTTATACTATAGGTGGGTAAAGGCCATGGGGTGACTTTATAGAAGTCTATAAACACCTCAGAAGGCATTATTTAGTCAAATGTCCATACCTGGAGCTGGCAGATGCCTGCCTCACTAGAAGTCACAGCTAAAGGTTGAAGAAGCCACAAATTCAAAAAATTGTCTGGGCAAACTTTTTTGGAGTGAAAGTTGTGAACTCCTGGAACAATCTGCCAGAGAGCATTGTGACAGCACCAAGTGTGTGCTCTCTCAAGACCAAACTTGACCAACACTGATGCAGGTACAGTGGTCCCTCGGTTAACAAGCACAATTCGTTCCAGAAGGTTGCTCGTTAACCGAAACCATTGTTTCAATGTGTTTTTAGGTAATTGGTTTCAGCTCGCCGAAAATTACATACAAACGAAAAATAAATGCAGTTAAGTACATATACTTTGAGGTGTGCATGTAGAAGGCTCCTGGTTGATGATGATGGGAATTAGAATGGGGGTGGAGGAGAAGGGAGAAGAGAAGGCATTGGGGTGGAAGAGAAGTCACCCCATGCCGCCATTTCACCCATAAAATTTTAGTTCACTTGGTGTAATTCAAGATTATTTTCTTTAAATGAACACTGCACTGTGCTATATATTATCAATATGTAAAATATATTTCAAAATGACCAATAATTTGACTGGAAACACAGAAAAAAGCATTTATGTTGAGTCTCAAACAAGATGTTCCTTCCTCTGAACCTGTAAACAACTGACGCCAAGCTTGGTGTGTTGAGTGGCTGTTTGGCGTGCATAAAACTAGTTTCCTGTACTTCAGCTATGTTCAATAATTGTTAAAATGACTAAAAAATTTAATATAAAACTTTTAAAATGATTGAATAGTACAACCTTCTTGATATTTACTAAAATGGTAAGGAATTTAAGCCCTCGAACCGATTACTGTATTGGCGGACTAATACGACAGCTAGTGAGCAAGCGAAAACATGTTGAGGGGTGCTCGTAAGGAATGCGTTAATCGAGGGATTGCTCGTTAACCGAAGTGAAGAATCTTATGGAAGGTAATTCGTTAACCAAAATTTCGTTAACCAAGGCGCTCGTTAACCGAGGGATCACTGTACAGATACATTCTGGAGCCAGTACTGTATCAGGTTATGGTATGTGCTCTTGTTGCTGCGTGGTTAAGGTGACCCTCATGGGAAGCATTTGTTGCCTAGTTTAGGGCCTCTAGTTTTACCATCACTTCTTTTTTCTAGCTGATTAATTGTAACGTACAGCAGGGCAAGCAAAAGAGCACATGCTAAAAATGTGGGATTGATTCTGAAATTCCTTTTTCAAGTAAAGCCTGTAACCAGGTGGCTTGGATATCCCCTCTTTGGGACTCATAGCTGATCAGTTAGGAAACTGAATGAAATGAAAGGGTTGAACCTCAAATTTAACTTAGCAGCTGGTAGTAGCCTGTGAGAAGCATGGTGCAGACAATAGCTCTAATAGTCTTTCTGTCTCCTAATCTTTGCATTAAGTTTCTATGATGTAACAAGAAGGTGTGGGAAATCTTTTTGTAGTCCCCAGCTGCCATCAGCAGGTAAAGCATATAGAGCAGGGGTTCTCAACCAGGGGGGGAATTCAGGTTTTCAGGGGGGGGGGAAAACTGATTCGGGAGCAAGAGATATGTTCGATGAGAAATCAATCACAGAATTTTGGCCCTTGATGTGCGATTCCTACCCAAAAGTGGCAGAAAGAGCTATCCGAGCATTGCTTCCGTTTGTGTCGACATATCTTTGTGAGTCAGGCTTTTCAACTCTGTTGCAAATTAAAACGAAGCAACGTAGTAGATTAGAGGTAGAAAATGACCTGCGTTGTGCCCTTTCAAGCACTCCTCCGCGTATCCCAGAATTGGCGAAGAAAAAACAATCACAGGTTTCTCATTGACTATAATCTTCATCTGAATAAAATTAATTACAAATTTACAATATCCTGGTATTCTATTGAACTTTTTGTTTATTGCATTATGCTTCAGTTTGGTCTGTTAAGTAATTCATTATAAATAAAAAAAAAACTATTTTACTTTTATTCAAGTTTTATAAATCCATCAACATTTTCAATTGGCATTTAATTTGTAAAACTCCACCATAAAAATAATCCATGTAAAATTGTAAATGTATATGTACTAATATGGAAAAAATAAAGGATTTTCAGTATTATATGCATATTATTTGGAATGCACTTTTTGAGGCAGACAAGGAGGGGGGAATGACATTCTGACATATGGTGAAAGGGGTGCATGGGGCAAACAAGGTTGAGAACCACTGATATAGAGGTTCCTGGCTTTGGGCTCTATAAGAAAAAGGGATCATAGAACTAATCTCCCATTCTTATTAGGCTTGGATTGTGTTTCGTGCTGCTGTAAATGGGTTAACACCGGAGCTTTTCAGGACTACCACCATTAACAAAGCCATGACACTTCACATGGAGATTTCATATATTATTTCAATAACTTTACACATGTTTATGCTTCTGTCACTGTTGGCAGGGGGCATTAAGTGTTTGCTCTTTTCTACCATCCAATTCAAATTTTACATACTGTATCTTACCAATATTTTCTTGCTTTCCCTTTGAATTTGCACTCTACTAAGTAAAACAAACATGTACGGCACTGTAAGTTCACATCACATAAAAAATGTGAACTATTAAAGTGACACAACTCAACAGAAATGTTTACTCATGTCATTGTCATTATGTTGCAATAATCCTTCAATTTCAGTCTCTTCCATTCTTGTCTTGTACATCCATATGCTAAAATTGATGCAAAACAAGTCACTCTCATTGGAAGACAGTAAAGCAAAACTTGATTATAAACTTTTGGTCATATTTTACTAAATTATATTATTTGCACTGTGTTCAGTCATTCATTTTGAAAGTGTCTTAAAATTTAGTTGTACTTTTTCTGCATTTTAAGATGTATGATATGTATTACATGTAGGAGTGTCTGTGTTTACAGTCATTCAGTCAGCAAATTTATCCACATAAAGGGAGTTAATGGAGTCTTTTTCATCATTCCAGGTTTAAAATATGGTGTGATTTGATTAAAAGACCAGACTTGAATCACAGTAAAGTTATCACCAACCGGATGTCAATGAGAGTATGTTCACTGCACTTTGAAGATCGTATGTACATGAGTCCCAACAACAAGTCCAGATTAATTTGGTGTGCTGTGCCAAAGCCTGTCACAGGTATGGAATATTGCCTCAAATATAATGGTGTCCCAACATTCTAGAGATAATTGATGCATGAACAGTTGTTTTAGTTTGGGAGTTTCTGGGAGACTAAAATTTCCAATATTTTCTGGTAGGCATCCCCTGGGTTATGGAAGGGTTCTGTTCCTGAAAATCTTTTTGCAGTGCTAAATTCCGTAACACGAAACCATTTTCCCACTGACTTCCATTATAAAAGTTGCGATGCATTCCTTGTGGAAATTTTTTGTGGCCCAAAAATGTGACACAAGCAATATATGTATGAAATTAGATGGTTTTAACCCTATACAGTGAGTCATTCATGATGTAACATGATAATAAATTAACCCTTAGGCCCCGGGTGACGTTCCAGAATGTCCACCTATTTTCCCACTTTTTTTTTATTAATTATTTTTTAAAAAGTTGATTTTTCTTCTCGATTTAACCCCACGGAGGGGGGGGGGTGTTACTGCTAGCAGCACCCTAACCCTGGGCTTAAGGGTTAACAAAACACTCGATTTTTACTTACCGGAAATGATGTTGGGTGCTGAGTTAGGTGAGGTGGTGCAATTGGAGTTACTGGGAGGAAGACGGTGGGTCACTGCTGACTCCTGCCTCTCCCTGTGGATCATTATCATCTTCTTTGGCTGCATGATGTGGTCTCGAGGCAAAGAACTTGTCCAATGTGGTCTGTTGTTGATGGCACAATTTTTCAGTGTACAGCTCACCATGATGTTAATGGGAACATTTTGCTTGGTCTGGTCCTCAATCCATACACTGAGTAAGCATTCCATTTTAACCATAACATCACTACAATGAAAATACAGTGTACTTAGTGGGAACTTCAGCACTATCCCTAATTTTGTCTTTGTTATCACGGATTGTTCCGACAGTGGAGGTAGCATTATTTTGAAGCTTCTCCCTTTGGTCAAACCTCCTTGCCACCACTGCTAGCACTTGCACTGATGGCCTCTTTCCACTCATCTTGAATAAGAATGCACAGTATGTACAATACCTGTTATACAGTCCAGAAAATAAAGGCACAGCTGAACATTTGCTGGAGATTCAAACAGACCAAAACCATTGTTGTTGTGGGACTGCAGGTTCCTTGTGGCTACCACAGAGAATCCACACAAAATTGTTTCTACAATTGGGTAAAAATTGGTCAAAAAATTTGATTTTCATATATTTTCTTTATTTTAAAAATTTACCTAAATTTTGTAAAGGTGAGTTTTTTCCTTAGCCCAGAATTTTGGTCATAATTTAAAAATTTCTTAAGGGTGAAATTCTGTAACCAGGGATTCCATAACACGGGGATGTCCGTACAGTAGTTAGTACAAAGAGCTTGGTGTAGTATAGCATTGTTAATAAATTCTTAGTCAAGTAAACATAATGATAGTAATAATATTGATTCTGGTATTAATAGTAATGAGACAGTAGCTGGTGACTTGAAGAAGAATATACAGTACTACAGGTTGTACCTCTCTAGTCCGGCATTCTTTGGTCCGGAAACTCCCGTGGTCCGGAACGATTTTAGTTTGTCCAATAGGTAGATAGGCAGCTTTTTTTTTTTTTTTACTTATCTGAATTATTATTATTATTACAGGAGTATTAAATTTTTGCCCCTCAGGCCCCAATGTGGGTCAGTGACCTATGCCGGGTGCTAATCCCCTTGAAAAAAAAAAAAAGCCGCGGGAAATTAAGGTTTGTTTACATCCGGCAGTTCGGCTGCACTCTCTCTCTCTGCTTGTCTATACAGAGTACAACATTTAACCCTTCAATATATATGAGCAGTAAATAAGTGTTGCTTTCATATTCTTATGTAGAGTAATGACGATATACAGTATTACCCCGCCTAACGCGGTTTCACTTAGCGCGTTTTCGCATATACGCGGTGCCTTGCCAGAGCTGAACTTTCACTTAACACGGATTTTTTCCACATATACGCGGTGAGTGTCCGGCTCGAGACGCTATTTTTAGATTTTGCCCACGCGCCACCCGCCTGCCCGCCTGCCTGCCTGCCTCCCTCCCTCCTCCTCCTCCCTCCGCTTGGGCAAGCCGCGCGGTAAGGTTGCGCAGTGTGTGTCTTTGTTGCGTTATCACTGACGTCATATGACGTATCGGACTGTGATTGGCCATGCATCCCTACCCCCCTCTGCTGCTAGCTGTAATTGGCTTAAAGTATTATGACGTGACCACCCCGGGGAGGGAGGGAGGAGGGAGGAGAGACGATGCTTGACCTAGCTGCGGCAGTTTCATCCCTCAAGGCCACACCGTGTAAACGCGCATCCATTGTTCCGTAAAATGGCTTCCGCCGGACCACCACCGCCCCCAGAGAGAGACCTTTCCTTACCTGGACCCAGCGGCACTAAGCCAAAGAAGATACGACGTTCATTAAGCTACGAGGTGAAGTACCAAATTATTCAAGATTTGGAGAAAGGAAGACGGCAAGTTGATCTCGCGCGCCAGCATGGCGTCAACGAATCTACGATTCGTACGATCAAGAAGGATGCAGCCAAGATCAAAGAGCACATGAAAATCACAAAGTCTGCAGGTGCTTCATCTATCAGGTATTGCCAGAACAGGGTGCTGGCAAAAGTGGAAAATTTGCTGGTGAGTTATTTGGTGCGTCAGGCGCGACGCAACATGGCGGTGGACACGCGCTCAGTGCAGGAGTACGCACGTGAGCTATACGCAGCAGTGACACGTAAACTGGGAATTGCAGAGCCCAAACCCTTCAATGCTTCCTCTGGTTGGCTGCATAGGTTTAAGAAGAGGAACAAGATCACCAACATCAACATTGGTGGTGAGGAAGCGAGTGCTGACCGTGTGGCGGCTAGAGATTTTCCTCCGTTTTTACGTGAGATTATGGAGGAAGGACAGTACAGTGACGACCAGGTGTTTAACATGGACGAATCTGGTCTTTTCTGGAAAAAGTTACCTTCCAAGACCTTCGTTGTTCAGTCTGCCAGCAAGGTAAGGGGTCGGAAGTTGCAGAAGGAACGCATCACCGTCCTGTTTACCACCAATGCCTCCGGTACCTGTAAACCAAAGTTATCGTTGATTCACAAAGCCCGCAAGCCGCACGCCTACAAGAATATGGACATGAACAAGCTTAATGTCCACTGGCTAACCGCACGTAAGGCGTGGATGTCCTCTTCTCTGTCCCTCTTCTGGTTTGACAACTGTTTTGTTCCTGACGTGCAGAAATTCTGCGAGCAACAGAATGTTCCATTCAATATTTTGTTGCTCCTTGACAACGCACCTGGACACTCGCCCCTACTTATGGATCGTCACCCCAACGTAAAAGTGGTCTTCCTTCCTCCCAACACTACGTCATTAATCCAGCCCATGGACCAGGAGTTGATCTGCAATGTGAAAGCTGCGTACTCTGCAAAGAAGTTCAAGCTTCTGAACGACTCTACCAACACCAAGGATGAGTTGCGTAAGCTGGGTGACACCGACAGCGAGAGCAAAAGCGACGAGGACAAGGAACAAGAGGCGGCGACTCAAGAACTTCTCGTCAAACAATTTTGGAAGAAGTTTAACGTTAAACAAGCTGTAGACTTCTTGGTGGAGGCATGGGATCTGCTGACTATTGCTACGATTCGTCACGCATGGAGACATGTGTTGCATGGCATACCAGGTGAGAGGAGGAGTGAACCTGTGACTGGTGAGGTTCAGACTGTTGCAGTAGCAGTGGACCTTGCCAGAGAAGCTGCGCTCAATATTACAGCTGAAGGCTTCTCCGAGACCACCAACGAAGACATCCTGGAGGTGATCAAAGATCCTGAAGTGACTGCCGACGAGATGTTGGAAGAAGAACACGCCAGTGAAGAGGAGGAAGAAGGTGCGTCATTCTCCGAAGAACCTAGTTTAAGTCATAGTGATATTAAGTGTGTCATAGAGTTTACAGAAAAAATTAAGTCCGTCCTTTCCCGCGACAATGACGATGAACGCTATGAAGTCTTCCATACCCGACTGGTGCAGGCTATGGAGCCGTACATCAAGGTGTATCACGACAACATCAACACCAGCCGTCAGCAAAGCATAACCGAGTTCTTCGCCCGCAACCCACCACAGCCAGCCCAAGCCAGTGATAGTGAAAGTGAATTTGACTTTGAGGGATTTGTCAGGGAAGCCCTGACAACTGTAAGTGACAGTGATGTTGATTCACCTAGTAATGGTGATTCACCTGAGGGCCAGTAATCTGCCCTCTGCCTCGGAACCAGCCTCCATCCCCGTATGCCGACCCATCTCTTCTACTACCGTAAGTGTTTCACAAAATTTTTCGTTTTTTAACCTATTCTTTATTTTTCCTATGTTAACCTTTATCTTTCCTAACCTAACCTCTTCTATATTACTTGTTTTTCATACCATCATAAAGTTAAGATAGAATTTTTACTACAACATAGTTATGTGTCGTCAAAAAGTGGAGTTTGGGGGTCGGGCTGGGTTCTATTGGAATTAATCCCATATGTTCTGTTGTTCACTTAACGCGGATTTCACTTAGCGCGGGACCCTCTGGGTTCAATTGACCGCGTTAAGTGGGGTACAACTGTATATATATGTATATATATATATATATATATATATATATATATATATATATATATATATATATATATATATATATATATATATATATATATATATATATATATATATATATATATATATATATATATAATAAAAAGTTAGAACACTATACACTCATTGAAAACTCTCCACTTAGTGATAGTGTGGTAGAGGCTTAGGTGAGAGATAGTCAGTCAGTCAGTGCTGTCCAAACATTGCTAGAGGGAAGTAGCACTTGGCTGATATTCAACCCCCATGACCACATTCTTGTTGTTAGTCACCATATTTTCTACAGACATCGTGAGCGGTTCAGAGAGAATGATGAGACATCTCGCCAGCATTCGTAGAAAGGCAGAACAAGCAAGAAAAGAGACAACTCTGAAATCCTCTGAGATCTAACATAGTACCTATTAGTGGGAGGGGGGCCCAGGGGCCCGTGTTAGAAATTTTTCAATGTTTCACTACAAATGGACTTTGAAAAGATAACGAGATACTATAGATCCAGCATCCTAAAAAATAAAAATAACATAAAAGTATACAGTAGTGAACTCAAACATGGTTGAGGAGGAGGAAATTTATTTATTTATTTATTTTTCTTAACATCAACTTTTTTCACATTCAAAACTCAGGATCTTGGCCATTTATTAAAAAAAAAAAATGTTGAATGAATTCTCATCAAATAAACTGAAGGAAATTTTAATGTGTGTAAAAACAGAAATTTTGGTCCAAAATTTGGGGAAATTTCAAAGCTGTAAAGCAAAAAACTCGTTGCTATTCAGGAAAAGAGCCATAAAGCCAAAAACTCTTTTGTACCTTTCAGGAATGGATGTTATATTCCAGGGGATATAAATATGAATGCAATTGCATGAGAAATAAGGGAGGAATGGAATACAGTATAGTCTGCATTTACGCGTTCAAATGAACCCGTGGAGGTCCGCGTAAAACGAGAAACGCGTAAACGAAATAACAGAACATATGGGATTAATTGAAATAGAGACTGGCCAACTCCCAAACTCCACTTTTTCCGACCCAATACGTACCTTGTAGTAAAAATAACATCATAATTTTATGATGGTATTGACACACACATAATATCTAAATAAAAAACTACACTATTGTACAAATCTAAAGGTGTTTAACACTTACTTTAGTAGAAGAGATGGGTCGGCACACGTGGATGGCGGCTGGTTCCGAGGCAGAGGGCAGATAAGTGGCCCTCCGGTGAATCACTATCACTATCCACAGAGGTTTGCAGGGCCTCTCTGACAAACCCCTCAAAGTCCATATCCTCACTGTCACTATCACTGACTTGGGCTGGCTGTGGTGGGTTGTGGGCGAAGAAGTCCGTAATACTACGTTGACGACTAGCATTGATATTGTCGTGATAAATCTGGACATACGGCTCCATAATTTTTGACAGAGGGTTATTAGACACTTCATACCGATGCTTGACTATGTCTTTGTCAAGGATAAGCTTGATTTTCTCCCCCAACTCGATGATTTCCTTCACATAACCATGGCTTGGTCCAGGTAGTTCAAGGTTTCTCGGGGGTGGTGGGGGTCCAGCGGAAGCCATTGTGAGGGGAATAGCGGGCACAAGAGAGAATAGTACACGCCGAGAACTGAGAACAATGAGACTGGCCCGGCTAGGTCAGCGACTTCTTCCCTCTGGTGGCAGGGCACGTCATGTTACATTAGACCAATCACAGCTGAGGGGGAGGGAGGTAAGGATCACAGTGCGATACGTCATATGACGTCAGCGATAACGTAAGAGCGACCTAATGCGCACCGTCCAGGCACCGCTTTCCGCGTAAATGATGGAGTGAACCGCGTAACTTAAAATTTTCATTCTGGCAAGGTGCCGCGTAAATGACCAAACGCTTAAACCAAATACGCGTAAATGCAGACTATACTGTATTGAATTGTTTTTGGGGGGGATAGAGGGGAGGGGGTGGAAGATGATTGTAATCATGTACTGTACTGTATATACAGAATGTCATAAATATAATATGAAGACAATAGAGCAAAAACAAAAAGACCTATATCTTCCAAACAGTCCCCTAAGATGTGTTTTATAAAGGTCATGGGTCCAATGACTCAGATCTTAATCCCTCCCAAAAGATGCTTAGGAGCTGGAAACTGAAGCTGTTGGAACTAGGGCTCCTTTTATGGCCAACTCTGGTCGCTGGGTACATTCACAGTACTACTACTCTGCTGTCACTCAAGTTGAGTATGATTATGATCAACCAATGACAGAAAGATAGGAAAGCACAGCAGCTTGGCAGTACAGAATCACATCTCTCATCCTTCATGCAGGTAGTTAATCAGAGCTGAGTTTGGGTTCCAATTGTGGAAGTTGTGGAACTTCCCTTGAGAAGACTTATTTTCTTTATAGAGTTTTGTCTTCTCATCTCTAAGATCATTTTATAGTCAACAGTGATATAGCTCTTATTGTAGAATAGACTTCTTTCTTTTTGAGATTGGAGATGTTTCAGCTAAGACATTTGAAAAACCTTTTTTTTTTTTTTTGGTACATTTCAGTACAGTATCTCAAAAAATTATCCATCCACACTCAGTGTGAAACTTTATTAGACCATGGGTGATAGATATTGGAACATGCATTTACTTTGGTATATAATTTAACCAAAGTAATGCAATGTAGGACCAATATACCACAAAGCCACTCATACCAACTGTCCCGGGATACTGTATTACAAATTGCGTGTAGCATTTTGGAAGTCACTGGACACATTCTAGCAGATACTTTTTGAAAAACTATACAGTATCCCGTGGTTTCTTTTTTGCAAGAAACTGCTCTTCATTGGTGTGATGATGTAGGATTTTGTTTGGACTTTTCAGAGTTCCCTGCATTTTTCTTTAAATAAATGTCTTCTATTTTATTACCATTAGATGTGTATAACCTTAGTTGAGATTTCATCCATCATGCAGTTTTGAATGAAAATAGAAGAAAGTGTTAATGTTCTAATTCCTTCACATGAATATTAACCTAACCTAGGATTCCTCACTGTCTAGTGGCCAGTTTTTCTTGCCCATGAGTGCAAAGCAGCAAAGGTTGTACAGCATGCCCTTAAAATTCGCGGGGATTTGGTTCTCAAAATGGCCTCGAATAGATAAATCTGTGAATAACATTTGCTGATGCGAGGGGGGAGGGGGTGTACATTTTTACTCGTGTGCAAAGAAATGTATAGGGTGTCCATAAATGATTACCCTCATTAAAACAGGAGAGCATACTGAGGATAATCATTTATGGACACCCTGTATATTCCCTTTATGTGATTACCCTTAGGACAATTATTTCTTTTACCTGTGTGTGTGTGTGTGTGTGTGTGTGTGTGTGTGTGTGTGTGTGTGTGTGTGTGTGTGTGTGTGTGTGTGTGTGTGTGTGTGTGTGTGTGTGTGTGTGTGTGTGTGTGTGTGTGTGTGTGTGTGTGTGTGTGTGTGTGTGTGTGTGTGTGTGTGTGTGTGTGTGTGTGGTGTGCGTGTGTGTGTTGTGTGTGTGTGTGTGTGTGTGTGTGTGTGTGTGTGTGTGTGTGTGTGTGTGTGTGTGTGTGTGTGTGTGTGTGTGTGTGTGTGTTGTGTGTGTGTGTGTGTGTGTGTGTGTGTGTGTGTGTGTGTGTGTGTGTGTGTGTGTGTGTGTGTGTGTGTGTGTGTGTGTGTGTGTGTGTGTGTGTGTGTGTGTGTGTGTGTGTGTGTGTGTGTGTGTGTGTGTGTGTGTGTGTGTGTGTGTGTGTGTGTGTGTGTGTGTGTGTGTGTGTGTGTTAATAAACGGTTTATTAGTAGAGTTGCAGCCGGTGGCTAAAAATATACAGACTTACATTTGATTTAGACATAATGATATAATATGCGTTGAATAAATTTACAGGGCTGTACAGTACATAAATCAGAAGTTGTTTATTATTTTGACAATAGATGGGATGGTGCTGTTCTTATATCTATCGGTGCTGGCTCTTTTGGGCTGTATTTTGTTGTAGTGGCGGACTGCGCGAGTTGGGTGGGGGCTGGAGGTGGCGCGCGCGCGCTTTACGCGGCTAATTGAACCCACGGCGGCCCGCGTAAAGTGAGAAACGTGTAAAGTGAACAACATAACATATGGGATTAATTGAAATAGAGACCGGGCCGACCCCCAAACTCCACTTTTTCCCGACACAATACGTACGTTTTACTAAAAATAACATCTTAACTTTGTGATGGTATTCACCCACACATAATATAGAAGGGAATAATCAATAAGAGAATAATAAACTGAAGGTTAGGTTAGAAAAAAACAAGGTTGGGGTTAACACTTACGTTAGTAGAAGAGATGGGTCGGCGTAGGGGAATGGAGGCAGGTTCCGAGGCAGAGGGCAGGCTACTGGCCCTCAGGTGAGTCTTCATCGGTGTCATCCACACTTACTAGTGCCTCCCTGACAAATCCCTCAAAGTCATCATCACTGTTTCTGCCTCTTGTCACTATCACTGGCTTGGGCTGGCTGTGGTGGGTTGCGGGCGAAGAACTCTGTTATGCTTTGCTGACGGCTGGTGTTTATGTTGTCGTGATAAACCTTGATGTAGAGCTCCATAGTCTGCAACAGCTGGGTAGTGAAGATTTCATACCTGCTTGTGTCAGGGTCGTCGGAAAGGAGGAGCTTGACTTTCTCGATACACTCGATGGCACCCCTTACATTACTATGGGATAAGCGGCGTTCTTCTTGGGATGACTCACCACCTGCCTCTTCACTGACGTCATCATCATCTACCATCTCGTCGGTAGTCACATCAGGATTCCTTATCACCTCCAGGATGTCGTCGTTGGTGGTCTCGGAGAAGCCTGCAGCTGTAACACTCTGCGCAGCTTCTCTGGCAAGGTCCACTGCTACTGCAACAGTCTGAACCTCACCAGTCACAGATTTACTCTGCCTAACACCCGGAATGCCTTGCAACACATGTCTCCATGCATGACGAACAGTTGCTACAGACAGCTGATCCCATGCCTCCACCAAGAAGTCCACAGCTTTCTTGACGTTGAATGTTCTCCAGAATTGTTTCAAAAGCACTTCTTGCTCTGCCAACTGTTGATCCTCATCGTCTTCGCTCTTGCTATCGGTGGTGGTGTCACTCAGGTTACGCAACTCTTCCTTGGTGTTGGTGTAGTCGTTCAGGAGGTTGAATTTTTTAGCAGAGAATGCAGCTTTTACCTTACAGACCAATTCTTGGTCCATGGGCTGTATTATAGACGTAGTGTTGGGAGGAAGGAAGACCACTTTTACGTTGGGGTGACGATCTAACAGTAGGGGCGAGTGTCCTGGTGCGTTGTCAAGCAGCAACAAAATCTTGAATGGCACATTCTGTTGCTCACAGAATTTCTTCACATCAGGGACAAAACAGTCATCAAACCAGGAGAGGGACAGTGTAGAGAACATCCACGCCTTACGTGCGGTCAGCCAGTGGACATTTAGCTTGGTCATGTCCATGCTCTTGTAGGCGTGAGGCTTGCGTGCTGTGTGGATCACCGATAACTTGAGCTTACAGGTACCGGAGGCATTGGTGGTAAATAGGACTGTGATGCGCTCCTTCTGCAATTTCCGGCCCCGAATCTTGCTGGCATTCTTCACAACGAAGGTCTTGGAAGGTAGCTTTTTCCAAAAAAGACCAGATTCGTCCATGTTAAACACCTGGTTGTCGGTGTACTGTCCTTCCTCCATAATCTCACGTTAAAACGGAGGAAATTCCCTAGCCGCAACACGGTCAGCACTAGCTTCTTCACCACCAATGTTGATATTGGTGATCTTGTTCCTCTTCTTAAACCTCTGTAACCACCCAGAGGAAGCATTAAAGGGTTTGGGCTCTGTAATTCCCATCTTTCGTGACACTGTAGCATACAGTTCACGTGCGTACTCCTTAACTGAGCGCGTGTCCACCGCCATGTTCCGTCGCGCCTGACGCACCAAGTAGCTCACAAGTAATTTTTCCGTCTTGAGAAGCACCTGGTTGTGGAAATACTTGATCATAGAAGCACCTGTAGACTTTGTGATGTTCATGTGCTCCTTTATCTTGGCTGCATCCTTCTTAATTGTCCTGATAGTTGATTCGTTCACACCATGCTGGCGCGCGAGATCAACCTGTCTTGTTCCTTTCTCCAACTCTTGTATGATCTTATATTTTATTTCGTAGCTTAAGGAACGTCGTGTCTTCTTTGGCTTAGGGTGGCTGGGTCCAGGAAATGCAAGGTTTCTTTGTGGTGGTGGTGGTGGTCCGGTGGAAGCCATTCTTATGGAACAATGGATACCGATATACACAGTGTAGCCGGGAGGGGTGTAACTGATGCGGTAGGTCAAGGGGCTTGAACGCTCCCGCAGCGGGGCACGTCATAGTACTACATTAAACCAATCACAGCTAGCAGGGAGGGAGGTAAGGATGCTTTGCCCAGTCACAGTCCGCTACGTCATATAACGTCACCGATAACGCAACAAAGACATACACTGCGCACCCTGCTCGCGCCGCTTACACAACATGGCGGAGGGCGGGAGAGATGGCGGGAGGTTTGGATCCAAAAATGGCGCGGCTCGCCAGCCGCTCTCCGCGTAAAGGGGTACATGCACCGCGGAAAGTGAGCATTCCGTGTTCGGCAGGGTACCGCATAAACGTGGAAACGCGTAAAGTGGGACCGCGTAAAGCGATGGTTGACTGTACAAGTATAGGTAAAAGAAATTACTGTCTCTAGAACAAATGGCTCCCTGTCCCGGCCGCGAAAATGCCAGCAACTTAAAAACTACCCTTAGATATTTTTGGGTACATCCAGGGTGTCATCCGCGAATAATCAAGGTTCACGAATTAAAAATTCACTAATTATCAGGGCATGCTGTACTACAAAGTCTTTTTTTGGCTTCAGCACAAAGACTTTTGGTACTTCTTTTCAACCTACAGCATGTAGGGAAACCAATTAGAAAGCTGTGTTCAGTATTGTGTTCTTTATGGACTCTTAAGTCAGCAGTGACCTTTTTAAATAAGTAAAGGTGCTCTAAATCATTTCTTTTTATGTACAATTTCCACAGATTTTTCCTGGAGCAAGTGAACTATCTTGCTATTTGGCTACCAGGCATATTGCTTGAACTTTCAACTTGTAAGTGATTTGTTAACTCTGAATGAGAGTTAAAACAAGTCTTTATGTTGTACAGTGTTTGCTCTGTAGGTGGTTGATACTTATTTGGTTTGGGCATTTACCTCACTCTTTCTTGTTAGTGTGGAATTGGGGGGGGGGGGGGATATTTGTTTCCTTTAATCACCAAGCTTTCCATGGAAATTTAAAACCTTTTTGAAGTATTGTACAGTACCTTGTTGTTAACCCTCTTATTGACAGATATGAATTAGTTCTCTCTACTGTTGGAAATTTCTCTCGGTTTCTTTAGTAAGTAACATGGTCTTGATCTTGAGACCTTTTTTCAGGTCTCATGGATATATAAAAATTCTAATGTTAGATCTGCATTTATAAATATTTTCCCTCTCTAACCTTTAACTGGTAGCTAAGGATTTCACACTCTCCCCACATGCACAACAGTGTAATGCAAGGAACATGAACCTCCACTCAGATGGCCACCAACTAAGGGTTATAGTGGGGGAAAATCACTAGTGCATTACACATACTATACAGATGTTTAAAGATGGTCACAGAAGACAGAAGTATTGTTCATTATATCTTTAATAGCAACAGCTATTTCATAAGACCACTGTTATTAAGTTTATAAATATCATTTACTAAATAAATGATCAATAAGGTTACAGTATTTGGATTGTCACCACCATGCAGTGCTATATTTGAGTATGCTCATACAATCTGAGTGTATCATCAACATAACCATTTTCTGGCTATTTTCTGTGATTGATTGGATTGGCATTCTTACTCATGATCTTTATGACTTTCAATATTGTCAAATATAATTTGAATTCAATTCTTGGTATACTTAAGAACCAGTGTAGTTTGATTAGAAATTGCATAATAAGAGTTCTTGGTGGAAATTAATAGATAAATTTAGTTACTCTGTTCAAGACAGACTGGATCATCCTCAATTGATAATTTGTCAAACTCTGAATAAAATTAATGTATGAATATGTACAGGCCCCCTTTGAGCTGAATAAAATTGTCTGGCATTAGCCAAGTAAAATATTAAAAGTGGCATCCCCATAGTGAAGGGGTTAGTAACTATAGTGTATTTTTAAGGAGACATGAAAACAATGAATGTTTTAAGATGTTGAGGTGATAGACTCTGAATCATGGGCTTAATGATTTCAGTAATATAATTATGTTGTGTCTATCCCTTCAATTGATGAAACTCCAGTTTTGTTACATTAAGTTGACTTGATGTTTGCACTACACTCTCCAAACTGTGTATTTGTCCCTTCAGATGGTGAAACATCAAACTTAGCAGAAAGTGTGGACAGCAAGGCAGCTCTGGCTAATAAAGTAGAAGCTCAAGAAAGACAAACAGGTAAAACAGGTAAGGGAATACTGTGCAGTAGTTAGGAATGACCTTGTGATATTAATGGAAATCCAATGCAGATATTGATATTAAAGAGCTCTAGATAGTAGGAGAATTTTCATTCCATTTGACAATGGATATGTGGTGTGGCTTTGTAGTTACTGTAGTCTTGATGGGCATGTAAATTTCCTGCCAGGAGCATAATTTTTGCATCACTACAGATACAGTACTGCAAGTGTTGAACCTTTTTTATACGACGTTAAATCAGCTTTTATAATAGGAGTTTATGGGAAAAGTTGATCAAGTTTACAGATTTATATTTTTTTATTTATTTTTTATTTTTATTTTTTTATTTATTTTTTTATTTTTTGGTAATTAAACCCTTTAGTAAATCAGGGAATGCCTTAAAATGAAAGTATTCTAGTGAACTGTCAAAGGATAATGAGTACAAAGTAAGGTTTGTTTGCACTTCAGTATAAAAATGTTTATTGACCTAGCTAGTTCAGGAAATTTCGTAATAAAACTGCCAGCTCTCAAACATTTCTTCATAAGTGATAACGCTCATAGCTATTGAATACTCAAGAGAGTTAGATTTCTGTTTCTTTAATTTTATGATATTGATGAATAATCTGATATGAAACTAACATCAGTTCATTTGTAAATTGCATGGAACGTACTCATATATTTCCATTTTTTCTGCACACCCTTACAACCAACAGATTCAACTGTTTTAGCACAACCTCTTCCATTAGCTAAAGGCAGCAAGAAATTTGATTGGTCTTTGACACTTGATGAAGACGTCATCGTTAAAGAAGGTATGAAGATTGGTGTTCTCAAACTGATATAGTTTTTCTGTAAGTTCCACTGAATTCATTAATGCATGCTAGTTAGCCATGTTTTGTTCATAATTTTCTCATTTCTAACATCACAGTTATTGAGGTCAGATGTGTGAAAGTCAAGTCAATGCTACAAATGGATTTTTTTTTTCCAGAGAATATGATGGATCAGGACAACCAATTAGACCTCTCAGCTCCACCTTCACCAGAAGAAGCAAATTCTCCAACTTCTTGTGTAGACACCAAGGAAGGCATCATTAAACATGATCATACAGGTTTGCAATACAGTACAGTATAGTCTGCATTTACGCGGTCAATTGAACCCGTGGAGGTCCGCGTAAAACGAGAAATGCGTAAACGAAATAACAGAACATATGGGATTAATTGAAATAGAGACTGGGGCGACCCCCAAACTCCACTTTTTCCGACACAATACGTACGTTGTAGTAAAAATAACATCTTAATTTTATGATGGTTTGCACACACAATTAATAATTAAGAGAAATATCAATAATATTAGGTTTTTTAAAACTTGCGTTAGTAGAAAAGCTGGGTCGGCACACGTGGATGGCGGCTGGTTCCGAGGCAGAGGGCAGATTAATTGTCCTCCGGTGAATCACTTTCACTACTCGCAGAGGTTTCAGGGCCTCCCAGACAAACCCCTCAAAGTCCATATCCTCACTGTCACTATCACTAACTTGGGCTGGCTGTGGTTGTGGTGGGTTGCGGGCGAGGAAATCCTCAATACTATGTTGACGACTAGCATTGATGTTGTCAAGATAGATCTGGATATACGGCTCCATAACTTTCGACAGATGGTTATTAGACACTTCATACCGATGCTTGTCTGGGTCGTTGTCAAGGATGAGCTTAATTTTCTCCCCTAACTCGATGATTTCCTTCACATAATCATGACTTGGTCCAGGTAATTCAAGGTTTTTCTCGGGTGGTGGGGCCCAGCGGAAGCCATTGTGAGGGGAATAGCGGGCACAAGAGAGAACTGTATACACGGACTGAGAACAATGAGACAGGCCCGGCTAGGTTAGCGACTTACCCTCTGATGGCAGGCAAGGTTGGATCAAATACTGATTTTTAGCGGTCAAATACAAATACAAATACTTGTGACATTATGATGCAAAAATACAAATACAAATACTTTTATTCCTTAATTCAAAAATATAAATATAATTACAAATACTTCTGAAATTAAGATGTAAAAATACAAATATAAATACAAATACTTCTGAAATTAAGATGTAAAAATACAAATACAAATACTTTTATTTCCAAGTTCAAAAATACAAACCCAATATAGTAAAAGTCCAAAAATCCGGATGCCAGAAATCCGGACTACCCGAGAATCCGGACTTTTCGAAAACTTAATTTATTTATTTATTTATTTATTTATTTATTTTTTATTTTTAGCTGGCTTTTGTGTGTATGTGCGCTTGCATGAGCGCCACAGCTGCGCAGCGACAACAAGCGACCACGTGGTCGCCACTTTAAAACGAGCAATCAAACTGTGACAACGTATGTAATTTTGAATCCTACTCTTTCCATTTACAGAGTACCGTACAAGCCCATAATAATGGCTCCTAAAGTAGATAAACTTCGTTGTGTGATGAGAAAGAAGAACATGTTGAAATTGAGTGACAAACTTGAAATAATTAAGAAACTAGAACTTGGTGTGAGCAATACTTTTCTAATGTAAACATACGACATTGGAAAGTCTACAATTTATGATATAAAAAAGGCAAAGAATAAAATTATAGAATTCATAGCTTTTTCTTTAAAACTGCTCATTTTGATAAATGAAGCATGCTATATTTGCTAGTGAATAAACTATCAAAATGTACCTGTTCATCTCTTCTTTATTTTTCCTTAAATTTGAATTTTAAAAGTACTGCCTGAGAATCCGGAAAATCCGAAAATCAGGACCGACCCAATCCCCAAGCAGTCCGGATTTTTTAACTTCTACTGTACCTACATATCAGAATTACATTTTATCATCATTAATGCCTGGAAGATTTCTGGGCTCAACTTAGCTCGCTCAGGAGTGTAAAAATTACCAGCTTTGGTAAACGCTCTCTCAGAAGGTGCCGACGTTGCACAGCAGCCTAGAATGCTCTTGGCAAAGTGCCTCAGAATTTTGAAGCTTTGTATATCACGCCAATACTTCAATGGGTTGATGTCAAAAGGCAGAACACCTTCCTCTAGGTACGTTTCAAGCTCTGTGGTTTGTTGACGGGCTTGCCGTCGATGGCCCAGGTGGAGGCATGTAGGCAAAGAGACGAGGTCGTTTGGCAATTATGCCATCTTTGTCTTGGTTGATGCTCATGGAAAGCTCATTCTCTTGAATTTCTTCCTTCTGGATGTTCTTGTAGTCCTTGGTAGACTCTGCAATAATTAAGTCCGCAATCTTCGAAATCTTTTCTTTCTGCAGTTCCTCACATGGAATCCACGCCAACTTGAACCTGGGGTCCATGGCAGCTGCGGCAATGACATCAATCCTCTCCAGAAATGGATGCAACCTCTTTTTGACAGATGACTATAGTGCATTTGCCAACTTAAAGCAGTAGAGCGGTTTATTTTCAATGAACAGTTTGAGGCTGTGCTCAAGACCAAATACAACTGGTGCGATGCAAGAAAGTGTTACTATGCTTTCTCCTTCTACTTGCGACATCGCCTCTTGGAATGGTTCCAAAACTTGTACCACTTCTTTCAACATTGTCATTTCCATTCCCTTCAACTCCTCTACAGTCTTTTTTGTTCCTAGAAGACGAATGGCTGAGTTGACTCCGCTGGTGTCCTCGAGAACTGACTTAATCATTGTCAACTGAGAGTTCCATCTAGTAGCAGTGGTGGCTTGCAGTGCAACGCCAATCTTTTCCAAGAACGGTGCAGCCACAGTAGATCGACGTATTGCAGCCACAATACTGTAGCACTTGTGTATCACAGTTGCAACTGCACTATTTCTGACACTGGGATCATTGAAGGCATCTCTTATGCACAGTTGCTGTGTATGGGCAAAGCAACTGGACTGCTCTGGTGGAAGAAGGGCAAGCACTTCATCCAGATCAAGTTCTTCTTCCAAAATGTCAAGAGCATCTTCATTTTCATTTTCACCACTACTTTCACTCCTTACTTCGTCTCCATATAATCCTGGCAGACAGACATCAAATGCTCTCACCATTGACGAAGCATTGTCGGCAACCACCCTCCTCACCTTGCCATGAATTCCGAATTTCATGACAATTTCCTTATATGCTGTAGCGATGTTCACAGCTGTATGTCGTTCCACAAACTGATCGCAAGCAATGACACGTAACTTCAACTCCCATGACGAGTTGATGAAGTGTACGGTGACGGCGAGAAATGATACCATTCTCCGATTCGTCCCTAGGTCTAGTGTCAGGTAAATACGACTGAGGTGTTTGAATTCTGTCATCAACTGCGACTCAATGAGCTTCGTTCTCTGCTGCAGTAAACTATTTCTGAGTGTGGTTCTGCTTGGAAACATGAATTGTGGTTCTGCTTCGTACAGAAGAGCCCGAAAAGTCTTGCTTTCCACAATGCTCAGAGGCAGTTGATCACATGCAATGGACTCCAAGAGTTTCTTTGTCATAGACCGCTGTTTGATGTGATTAGCGTCAAATTTTTTCTCCTGTGCAGGTTTGAAGAACGAGGTCAATCTGGGCTGTGACACACAGCTCTCATGCTTCTTCTTTTCCTCTGCAGCTCTCAAGGTCTCATACTCATTGTAATGAACTTTGTGAACTCTTCTGAGATGCAGAACTAGGTTAGGTGTTGCCTTCGTCGATGCCGAATATGACTTTTTGCACTGTAGACAGTCGGCTATGAGAGTCTTGTCAGTGGACTTGGCATTAACAGAATAAAACTTTGTCAGTGCAGCTGACAGTTGAGGCATTTGCACATCCTCCTCATCCTCGATAGAATGGTCATCAGATGTCGATATGTCTTGTTTATCCATCTACAACATGAGAACCAATGTTTGTCAAACTTTAAAGTTCAAACCGAGTTATCACTAGAATGACAAGTGCTTTCTTTATTTGCCATATTTGGTACTATACAGTGTATTAGACTATTGTCACGCTCCCTAACCACATAGTACTATATTTAAATTAAATAAGAAAAAAAAACTTTCTCGACAGGATTTTTAATAAAATTATTATATCTTAATTCACCCACCATGTACAATGTGTTTGTTGAGTTGGGGGCGGGCCGTGATAACATAGGAAAACTCAAGTGCTCATGGGATTCGGGAGTCACGGGCACTCACGGCTTCACGTCTTCCCAGATTGACCTTGACGCTCGATCTGAGCCTGTGATCTAACTCAGCGACAGCGAGTTAGACCGAGTGTCGACGGAAAAGTGGCGTGGCATTTAAATTCAAAACAAGCGGGAAAAGGTGCACAACAGATTCAGAATGTTCAACGTTACTGCTTGCAGATAACAATAGCAGTAATAAAAATAAACAAAATTACAAAAATAAAACGAATTCAAGTGTTTTCGTCCTCACAAATTGTCTGTAAGTAGCAATACAAAATATCAATTTTTCCTTTGTTTATGGAAGAGGCAAAAGGCAGTAGCCTTAAACTAGATTACTGCCTGTAACACTAACAAGTGTGGGAAATACAAATACAAAATACTTTTTCTTCTGGGTGCCAAAATACAATTACAAATACAAATACATTGTATTTAAATACAATTAAAATACAAATACTAATTGTATTTGATCCACCCCTGGTGGCAGGGCACATCATGTTACATTAGACCAATCACAGCTAGCGGCGGAGGGAATGCGTGGGTGGTTAGGATGCGTGGTCCAATCACCACTGCAGACATCAATGAAGAGATTCAGCATCGGATCAGATGTGCATCTCAAGCCTTTAGCAGACTCCCAAACCATGTCTTCACTGTAGGGAGTTGAAATTATCTTCAAAGTTACACGTTATGGCAGCGAGACATGGGTTACATATAGGAGGCACCTCAAGGCACTTGAAATTTTTCACGAACGTAATCTACGTTCCATCCTCCGAGTTCGCTGGGAAGACGAGAGAACAAATGCCAGTATTCTTGGTGACACCAACTGTAGGAGCATCGAGGCTACCATAATCCATGAACAACTACGCTGGACTGGTTATGTTACCCGCATGGATGACAGTAGATTGCCCCAAAGCAGCTACTTTACAGTCACCTAATGAATAGTAAACGTAATTCCTGCGGGCAACTGAAAATGTATAAGGATAGTCTTAAGACAAACCTGAAAAAGTGCCAAATCGACCCCGTCACATGGGATTCGATTACTCCACATCGTAACGCTTGGAGGAGCACCACACGAGAAGGTGTCAATACTTTTGAGTTAGTCCGACTGCAAACCGAGGCTTTCAAGCGCCAACTCCGGAAAGACGCTGCCACCGCCCCTCCTGCACTCGATGTAGCCCTCCACATGTGCAACACCTGTGAACAACTCTGCTGGTCCCGTATTGGCCTCTTTAGTCGCCTCAAAACTCACCAATGAAGGTGACATCCCTAATAACTCATATCATTGTATCATAGCTGGATGATCGTCATACTCGATTCCAAGTGACAGTAACGTAATAGTAGTAAGTCGTAGGATAATGTTGGTGTGTGTAGCACAGTATGGGTAATGTTGGTGTGTGTAGCACAGTGTTACACCCCCTTCACTCATGGTGTCGACACAGTACTCCCTCATATTGACCCTGATGCATTTCTACAAAACTCACTGGGTTACACCAACCCCAGTTGTAAATATTACTTTCCTGATTCTCCTGAGTTTAGTTCTAGTCTTCTACTATCTCATGCCTTCTCCTTAATTAACCATAACATCAGCAGTATTCCCTTTCACTTACTGTAGATACCTTTTTAGATCAGTGTATATCTTCTATTGCCCACAAATTTGATGTACTTGGGTTCTGCAAGACCAAACTCATTAATGATATTAAACATTTGTTTAACATTCTTAATGATAATCTATACAGCGTCAACACGTCACAACACAGTGGTAGTGTCGCACTATATGTTGATATCAAGTATAACACTTCTATAAGAGATGATTTACAGGTTCAGGAGGAGTTCATGGAGAGTGTTTTCACTGAATTACATAACGACACACGAAATATCCTTGTAGGAGTAATCAAAAGAAGACCCCACACTAATGTAAGGAACTTTCTTGATAAATTTTCGGAGCTTATCTCTATCATAAGTTCAGAGAGGAAATTTTGCTACCTTACAAGAGATTTCAACCTTGATCTGCTAAAATCAGAGATGGACACCTCAGTAATAAACCTTGGTACCTGTCATTCTAAGCTCTTCTTGAACACTCTAACCAAACCCACTAGAGTAATTGCCACCTCTGCCACTGTGATATATCGTATCTGGATTAACAAAACTCCTAACAATCTTGCAAGAGGAATTATTTATAACAGTATCTCAGATCACTTTCCATTTTTTGCCATGTATAAATCAGTAACAAGATCTGAAAGGTCTAGTAGAGTCCTAATAAAATACAGCGACTACTGCGCTGATAACATGCTCCTTTTTGAAAACAACTTACTGAATGGTAAGTGGGATCTTGTCTATGCCTCTGACAACCCTAATGTGAGCTGGTGCAATTTCTCTTGCATCTTCAATGCTTGCTTTGATAAATGCTTCCTCCTCAAGACTAAGTCTGTGAAAACTGTATTTATCCCCAAACCCTATATTACGAGTGAAATCAACGGAATGATAAAAGAAAAACACAAACTCCAAAAGATATTTGCAAAAAGACCCATAACTTTTGGTGATTCTTACCGAAGTGTCAGAAATGGAGTAACTCAGGCAGTTAGAAATGGCAGATGCAGCTATTATACAAATAAGCTCCAGTCAACATTGGGCAACAGTAAGAAAACCTGGAATATCATCAATCCTATTCAGAACAGGAACACCCAACCTTTGGCCCCCCACTCAGCTTTTATGATAAATCATTCAGTTGTAACAGAACCCTCCGTCATTACCAACCACTTCAATGACTATTTTATTAATGTTGGCAAAAATCTTGCAGAGAGCATCCCTGATCACCATGAGGAATTTAGAGCCTACTTGCAAAGCAGACAGCAAAAACAGCTGTTTTTATACCCTATCACAGCAGATGAATTATTGACCATCATAAAAGTGTCCAAAGATGCTGCAGTAAGCGACAACAATATACCAATGAGCATTATTAAGAAAGTAGCCCACATATTACTACCTGTTCTCCTACACATTTGTAACTCCTCCTTCACAAGTGGTGTTTTTCCGTGTAAACTTAAGATTGCTAAAGTTTACCCAGCATATAAAAAATCTGGGGACAAAGGTCTTTTCAAGAATTTCTGCCCCATATCAGTCCTCCCAGCCTTAAGTAAGATACTGGAGAAGCTAACATGTGGTCGACTAAATTACTTATGCAGTGTCAATAAAATCCTTACAGACTCTCTGTTTGGATTTAGAGCTAGAAGGTCAATCAACTAAGAGTGCTCTGCTATCCTATACTAATGCCATCTTAAACTCCTTTGATGACAGTCAGTTCACAGTCGGTATATTCCTAGACCTCTCTAATGCCTTTGATACCGTCGACCATACCATCCTCCTTTTAAAGCTTGAACATTATGGTGTTAGGGGCTCATCCCACAATTGGTTTACCTCATATCTGACTGATAGAAAGCAGTATGTTTTCTATAATAATCATCAATCTGACTCCTCACCAATTTTGTATGGCGTCCCCCAAGGCTCCATTCTCGGGCCTGTACTGTTCTTGTTGTACATAACCTATACAAGGTCTGTCCAAAAAGAAACCAAACTTTTTTAAAAACAAATTTATTGCTTTACTTACAACTTAATCAGACTTGTCTCCTTCAAAGCACTCCCCTCCACTGTTGATACACCGCTCCCAACGTTTTTTTCCAGTTCTGGAACGCGTTTTGAGGGATGGTGTGCTGGTCCCATAGCAAATTTTCTTCTATCTCTTTATCGTTTGAAATCGGCGACCTTTCAGGGTGGATTTCAACTTTTTGAAAAAAAAAAGTCCGCAGGAGCCAAATCCGGAGAGTAGGGCGGCTGGGGGACGATAGTCGTCTCGTGCTTCGCCAAAAAGTCACCGATAAGGAGCGACGAGTGAGCAGGTGCATTGTCATGGTGCAGCATCCAGGTCTTGTTTGTCCACGCCTCAGGCCTCTTCCTTCGCACTGCCTCCCTCAAACGCTTCAGGACCTCCAAGTAAAACTCATTATTGACTGTCTGACAATGTGGAACAAACTCATGATGAACGACTCCCTTCCAACCAAAAAAGACGATCAACATCACCTCCACATTTGAGCGACTCTGACGTCCAGATTTGGGATCGTCTTCGGTGGATGTTCTTCCCCTTTTGAAACGCTGGTACCACACGTGACATTGCGTATGGCTCAAACACTCCTTCCCATAAGCCTGTTGCAACATCTGAAAAGTCTCCTTTAAAGTTTTCCCAATTTGAAACAGAATTTCACGCAAACATGTTGCTCTTCAAGATCCTTCATTGTTCAACTTGCAACAAATCGCCAAATGCACTAAGCACACGTTCACTCTAGTGCGTGTAGCTCGATGACTAATTGACGTGGCGTGATGTGGCTAGTGTTAGACTAAAGGCCAAGGTCACTGCTACACAGCGCTTTGATCGGGAGCACGTTGCGCCAGCTCGTTGGCGCGCTATTTAAAAAGTTCGGTTTCTTTTTGGACAGACCTCGTATAGTCTACTCCAGCACTCTCATGAAATACAACTTATTTGCAGATGATAGTAATCTCTATACCAGCAACTCAGATCTCCATTCCTTGATGAGAATTATGAACAATAAATTGACCAAAGTCAGGACCTGGGTAATACGCAATAAATTGACCTTAAACATCGAAAAAACCCACTACACAATCTTTCACAGAAGGAAAAACTTACTCCGAGATTTGGACCCCCTGTACCTTGGTAATACAGCCCTCAATAAACATTGCGGTATCCTCAATCACACTCGTCAGTCACTCACTCTTTCAACAATGAAAGAAATCTATCATGATCTTGTTTACCAACACCTGATACAGGTACACTGTCACACACAATGGGGGTTCTCTGGCCCTTCAAAACACTACTCCTGATTACAGTAAAGCCTCCGATAATGACGGTTCTACTAACCACGATTCGTGTGTAAGACGCTAGTTACTTTAGGATCCAATTCAATTTATGTCGTTATTTTATTCGTATTTACGACTAAAATGTCATATAGGTCCACAGTCCCGTAAGCAAACACATAAATATTTATGCAACAAACTTTATGAATTAAAAAGTACATACAAAGTATTGTATACCGGTAATAGAATTAACAAAATATTAAATATTAAATATTATTCCAGATGATACTAAATACTACAGGTTGACTATCAAAAATCCGGCAACCTCAGGACCTGAAGATTGCCGGATTTTCAAAAATGCCGGAAAACTGACGGTTATATTTGCTGTATAAGTTTAACAGAAAATGACTACCTGTACAGTCCTTTAAACAAAGAAAATTGAACACGAAATGAAAAGCAAATGAAATTTTATTATATATGCTGTATACAGTAGTACCCCGATTACGTACGCGGTCAATTGTCAATTGAACCCACAGGGTACCACGGAAAGTGAAAACCGCGTAAAGTGAACAACAGAACATATGGGATTAATTCCAATAGAGACTGGCCCGACTCCCAAACTCCACTTTTTCCGACACAATACCTATGTTGTAGTAAAAATAACATCTAAATTTTATGATGGTATGCTCACACAATTAATATTTAAGAGAAATACAGTCACCAGGTTAATTGTCCATTCAAATAATGGACTCAAATCCCCCCCCCCTCTTCCAAGCTCACTGGCCCCTACCTCTCTGAGAAATGATTGGGTGAAACACTAGATTTTAACATTTAGTAATAAATAATGCCTCAGACTAAAGTTAGGATAATATAATTGACATTTCTGGATTCCTTGCAGGTCAGGGAATATTTTGAATGTAAACGTCATATATTTTGCACAAAAGATAAAATACTTGCTTTGTGTAAACCAAATTATTACATTAGATCTAAAATTTGTATGTCTAATGCAAAATGCATGATGTTTTTATTCAAAATGATCATCATATTGTAAGAATTCCAGCAATGTAAATTATATTCTGGTTCAGTAATTTGTATGAATTTTATGAGCTAAAACAAATATCTTCAGTTAATAAAAAAAAAAATATTTTTCACGAAACTATCTCTCAATCAAAGTACCCCACCTTGCCTCCCCCCTCTTCCAACCGCGCCAGATGGTCGGTCGGTCCCAACCCTCCCCCCCACCCCCCACCTTCCCTCCCTACCAGAGAAGCTTTGGGAGAAAATAGTAATTTACATTTTTAGTAATAAATAAGAACTCCGACTAAAGTTAGGTTAATATAATTGACATTTCTGGATTCCTTGCAGGTCAGGGAATATTTTGAATGTAAGCTTCATATATTTTGCACAAAAGATAAAATACTTGCTTTGTGCAAACCAAATTATTACATTAGATCTAAAATTTGTATGTCTAATGCAAAATCCATGATGTTTATATTCAAAATGATCATCATATTGTAAGAATTCCAGCAATGTAAATTATATTCTGGCCGGGTAATTTGTATGAATTTTATGAGCTAAATAAAAAAAAAAAAATTATACTTCACGCGTATATGAGTAGCCAGTTCTGGCAAGGTGTAAATGAGCGGAGGAAAGTGAAACCGTGTAAAGCTGGGTGATACTGTACAGTATATTTAACAGAAAATTACTACCTGTACAGTCCTTTAAAAAAAAGAAAATTAAACACTAAATGAAAAGCAAATGAAATTTTAATGTTTACCAGGTTAATTAAATGATAAAATGATAAAATCAGAAGGAATGAGCATGACTGCTTGTTAGCAGGTGCAAGCAAGACCTAACAGCTGATTCTGGAGTACAGCGCTATCAAAACATAAACGGCGCGTCCAGAAAACAATGGTGCGCCAAGGCAGGAAATTTGAAAATGCGCTCCGAAATCCATGCCAGAAAACTGAAGGTTCCGGTTTATCGATTGCCGGATTTTTGATGGTCAACCTGTACCTCCTTGAGATAAATGTACAGTAGTACCCCGCTTAACGCGGTCAATAAAACCCACAGGGTACCGTGTTAAGTGAAAACCGCGCTAAGTGAACAACAGAACATATGGGATTAATTCCAATAGAAACTGGCCTGATCCCCAAACTCCACTTTTTCCGACACAATACCTATGTTCTAGTAAAAATAACATCTTAATTTTATGATGGTACATGCACACAATTAATACTTAAGAGAAATAGAGAAATACAGTCGCCAAGTTAATGTCCATTCAAATATTGGACTCAACTCCCTCCCCCTCTTCTCACACTACACTGCTGGCTCTTCCCTCTCTGAGAAATTTTTGGGGGAAACCACTAAATTTTAATAAATAATACCTCAAACTAAAGTTAGGATAAAACAATTGGCATTGCTGGATTCCTTGTAAGACCAGGAATATTTTGAATATAAATGTCATATATTTTGCACAAAAGATAACATATTTACTCAGAGTAAACATTATATCTAAAATTTGTATGTCTAATGCAAAATCTATGATGTTTATATTCAAAATGATCACCAAATTGTAAGAATTCCAGCAATGTAAATTATATTCTGGCTGGGTAATTTGTATGAATTTTAGGAGCTAAAACAAATATCTTCAGTTAATAAAAAAAAAAATATTTTTCACGACACTATCTGTCAATCAAAGTACCCCACCTTGCCTCCCCCCTCTTCCAACCGCGTGGTCCGTCCCAACCCTCCCCCCACCCCCCACCAATCCTCCCTTCAAGAGATGTTGGGTGAAAAAACTAAATTTTAACATTTAGTATTAAATAATACCTCAGATTAAAGTTAGGATAATATAATTGACATTGCTGGATTCCTTGTAAGACCAGGAATATTTTGAATATAAATGTCATATATTTTGCACAAAAGATAACATATTTACTCAGAGTAAACATTACATCTAAAATTTGTATGTCTAATGCAAAATCTATGATGTTTATATTCAAAATGATCATCAAATTATAAGAATTCCAGCAATGTAAATTATATTCTGACCGGGTAATTTGTATGAATTTTATGAGCTAAAACAAATATCTTCACTTAATAAAAAAAAAATATATTCTTCACACGGTAACAGATGGTCGGTCGGTCCCTCCCTTCCCCCCACCCCCCACCAACCGTCCCTACCAGATGTGTGGGAAAACCAGAATATTTACCTTTTTAGTAATAAATAATACCTCAAACTAAAGTTAGGATAATATAATTGACATTGCTGGATTCCTTGTAAGCCCAGGAATATTTTGAATACAAATGTCATATATTTTGCACAAAAAATAACATATTTACTCAGAGTAAACATTATATTTAAAATTTGTATGTCTAATGCAAAATCTATGATGTTTATATTCAAAATGATCATCATATTGTAAGAATTCCAGCAATGTAAATTATATTCTGGCCGGGTAATTTGTATGAATTTTATGAGCTAAAACAGGCAGTCAGGCAGGGTGGTGGGTGGGGGGTGAGGCGAATCTAAAAATAGCTCTCGAGCCGGACACTCACCGCGTATACGTGGAAAAAACCCGCGTTAAGTGAAAGTTCGGCTCTGGCGAGGCACCGCGTATACTGTAAAACGCGCTAAGCGAAACCGCTTTAAGCGGGGTAATACTGTACAGTATATATCAGGTGCCTCTGAAAGAGCTCAGGCTCTCACTGGCTCAGCCATGTTAATATTATTTTTTTCGACTCTGTATCTGTGTTCTTCTGGCTAAATAAACTGTTTCAATATCAATATAGTGTGGGTAATGTTGGTGTGTGTAGCACAGTGTGGGGTAATGTTGGTGTGGGTAGCACAGTGTGGGTAATGTTGGTGTGTGTGTGTAGGACAGTGTGGGTAATGTTGGTGTGTGTAGCACAGTGTGGGTAATGTTGGTGTGTGTAGCACAGTGTGGGTAATGTTGGTGTGTGTGTGTAGGACAGTGTGGGTAATGTTGGTGTGTGTAGCACAGTGTGGGTAATGTTGGTGTGTGTAGCACAGTGTAGTTAATGTGCTCTGAGAGTGGGGAAGACGGACCTTTCTTATGGGGGGTGAGGGTCATGGGTCAGTTTTCTCCCCTTCTTCACTCAGCGTGGCTAATTGTGATAGGGAGATGAATTTGATACCAAAACGATCCTTAATAAATTCTCTAGAAGTTTCCAATAAGATATCCTTAAACAAAAATTTTTGATAAGATATTGTAGGAGTTCGTGGTATAATGTTGTCTAGCACTCAGGATGGATGGAAACTCTAAGGTGGTTTTCTTGTATAATATAAGTTATATGATAGACAGTCTGGTGGTGGAGGTGCCGTGTGGTGAGGAGCTGCTCAGTAGAGACGTTCGGTGAGTAGCGTGTTGAAGGAGGTAGATGTGCAGGAGCTTCGTTAGAGAAGATGTTGCCTGTTGCTGGCCTCCTGGTTGAATGAATGCTGACAGCGTGGAGCTTGCTGGAGGAGGTGTTGCTTGTTCAAGAAGAGAGACCAGAATGAATCTCAATGGAGAGACAGAGCTTATATACCCAGCAGCCGCGAGTCCTCTATGAGTCATGTTGGGAAAACCCGAGAAAGTCGCCGGTCTCTAGTTCCGTTGCTAGGTTATGGTAACATCTGCTGTCGCCGCTCGCTTGGTTGCTAGGATACGGCGGCGCATCGGAATGCGGATACGCAGTTGTAGGGGAGACGTCCACTACAATATAATGATGGGAATTCCATTCTTTTATATAAAAAAATAACTTAAGAAATGTTGATACCAAAGTCAATAAAATCATTTCTAATTTTATTAGACACACCATATATTTTTTAAAACAAAAGAGTTTAGGATATGTGCATGGATAGAGCTGTGTGTTACAGCAAAGAATGTGGTATTTTCCAAAAGAAAACGATGCAGCTCTTAGGAACTGTAGTTATTTATTCAAACACGACTGTACAAGTTTTACAGGAAATGCCCGCCCAGGCACAGGTCATCGACCCACAACAAGGCCTTGGGGGGCAAAAAATAAGACCAAAAATAAATTAAAAATAGAAAAGAAAAAGAACATATTAATCTACACCATGAAGGTGCCAGAAAA
The DNA here is from genome assembly GCF_018991925.1 of Homarus americanus. Classification (NCBI taxonomy): domain Eukaryota; kingdom Metazoa; phylum Arthropoda; class Malacostraca; order Decapoda; family Nephropidae; genus Homarus; species Homarus americanus. The sequence goes on along the minus strand of NW_024716703.1, from coordinate 16,064,489 downwards.
CAGCTTTTTGAAGTGAGACGGATTGTTAGAGTATGGAAACACAGAAGAAGGCAGAGCATTCCACACTCTTGCTGTGTGAGGAAAGAAGGATGTACTATAACAGGTTATTTTAGTGTGACCGACATCCGCACAGAAACAGTGGACACTGTGTGCTAGACGAGTGTTACGAGCCCACTGCCTTGCCGGCGGTACACAGGATGCCAAATAAACCGAACATTGCCCGTTAAGGTACCTGTTAAAGAAAGAGAGTAAAGCAACATTGCGGCAAAGAGAAAGGGAAGAGAGTTTATCAACTAAAGGAGGAGAGTTAATAACGTGAAATGCCTTTGATTCCACCCTATCTAACAGTTGGATAGAAGACGAGCCACCCCAGATATGAGAGCAGTACTCCAAATTAAGACGAATGAATCCCTTACAAACTTGAAGCTACTGCACAGGAGTGAAGTAGCTACGGCATCTGTACAGCATTCCCAGCTGTATATATTATATCACCAGCAGATCCTGTCAAGATTATTGGGTCATGTTACTAACCTGACGTGATGCAACATCAGGTCACCCATGTTGGTTGGGGGGATTAGTGGGTCTTATCTTGAAGATGTTTTGAATGACATTATTTCTTACCTATGAGGTACAGTATATACAGTACATGGTAATGTACTGTATTGTACAGTATATGAAGGGTATAGGTATTAATAAGCACAGTTTATTACAGTAACATGTTTACTAATAATGAAAAACAAATAAACAGTATTGTATCATGAATGAGGCAGTACAGTACTGTAGTTGGTGATAAACAATCAGTGAGGCGACCCTTTGTGGGGAGCAACATGGTCACATTTACCCTCCAATGGACCCTTCCTCTCTCCCTTCCTCACAACATTCATTAAAACTTCTATTTGAGTTAGAAAGATGAATTTGATACATTGGTACCATAATTATCCTGAATATATTCTCCGAGACATTTCCAATATGACATCCTAAAATGACAAGCTGTTAATGAGGTAAAAATAAGTATTTTACTGTATATGAAGGGTACTGGTATTGATAAGCTCCAATTATTACAGTTTCTATCTCCAAGTCTCTAAGCACAGAACTAAACATAGAATTAATTTGAAATAATCGAACATTCGATACCATAATATCCTGATCACCGAGGCTAGTTAAACAGACTTTTTCCTGTGAAAAAATAAATTTTGAGCAGCATATTTCTGTACTCAAATGTACTATGCTAAAGAACTAAAATTTTCATCTCTTGTGCAAACTATGTTTATACTTGAATTAATCGCTATCTTGCAAGGATCCCAGCTTCACTTTAGTCAAGTCTGTGGCATTTTATAAGAGAAAACCCTAAGCCTAAAACAAAATTCACCCCATTAATTGTTATCACCCACTGCCATCTGCCTCCCCTACTGGCTGGGAGGAGTGGGAAAGGTGGGGTGTTGACAGCCAGGGATTATAAAAGGCAGGGAGTTTAAGATTTTTGCTTATAAAATGGCACTGACTTGACTTAGCAGAATACAACTTGCATTGCTGAAATTCTTGCAAGATAGAGATTAATTTGAGTATAAACATCCCATTGTTTGCACTAGACATAAAAAAGTTTAGCAATTACCTTAGTACATTTGAGTATAGGTTGTGATAATTTATGCGGTTGCGTAGAAGTTATGGTTGCAGTTGTGAAGCTTTATGACATCACAAACTTATAATGCATCTCCATATGCCCTGGTTTATTCACAAATCAGTTGTCAAAAGTAGCTAAATCAAGCCATCATGTATCAATTAATTTTAAAACAGAAATTATAAACTTCCATTAACACAAATTTCAAGATACTATAAGAATTATTTTCATCACTAGTTATTTCACAAACTTTTGTAGGGCTCCATGTGTTCACAATTCAATAACAGCTATATTAGTTAAATCTCTTAAGAATAGTAATATCTCCGTTAGCCGGAATCCCTAAAACCCGGAAATGTTTGATAGCGGGAATTGAAATTTCCTCTGAAAATCATTCCCAAAGCCGGGATTTTCCCCAAATTTGCGGCTTTGGGAACAAATTTTCCAATGTTAAAAATCGAGAGAATTTTCTGAAAGTGTCTTAAATAAAGATGAAAGTTAAACTAGTTTTGGGGGTTGATTTGATCTGACCTGACTCAATGTCAGGTGGAGGTAGGGTGGGGGATTAGTGGTCTCATATTACTGACCTTCTGATGGAATGTCAGGTCACCCTTTCTTTGATGGGGGATTAGTGGATCTCATGACCTGAAGATGTCTTGAATAAACATGAAACCTAAAGTATTTTTAGGGAGATTGTGATAAGTATAAGTTTAAATGAGCAAATTTGTATCCCTTCAACATTACATTGCACAACATTTTAAAATATGGAGTGAGAAAGCAGAAAGGTGTGGGTGATTAGAGAGATGGAGTGGAAAGGAGTGGTAACATGCACCAGTGTTGCCAAGCGATAAGCTCCTCAACAGCTGATCTTTTAATTCGCCTCCATGCAGTCACACAACAAGACCTTCACTGGATGCTTGTTGTCTTAATTCCCATGTGGACTTAGCTACTATTGCATTTAGACAACTGATCAATGAATAAACCAGGGCATATGGAGATGCATTATACACTAGTGATGTCAAGAAGCTTCAAAACTGCAACCACAACTTCTGAGCAACCTCATAAATTATTACAACCTGTACAGGTTGTACCCCTCTAGTCCGGCAACCTCGGGACATGACCGGTGCCGGACCATGGAAATTCACCCTTTTCCTGGATAGATAGTGACTTGCGCTTATGCTTGGAAGCACTAGCACAACTTTCTCTGCATCATGGTCTCTTTGAAGACATATTGAAGGGTTAAATGTCGTATAGTAGCTTCTCAAATTTCTCGAGTTTTTAATTCAATGTATTTTATTGGAACACAAAAAAAAAAAAAATTGACGGCGGAAACTTGAATTTCGACGGGTTTGAACGGCCCGCCAACGTGCGGACGACGTGCATAATCGTGTAAACAGCGTCATTTCTCTTATGTACAAAAGATTCATTATTGTTTATAACTGAATGTCTTTTTTATTGAATTAATGTTTATGTGTGCAAAATGAGCAATACAATTCATTAATAATACGTTGAATATTAAAACACACGAGGAAATGACACAGCATTGTTTTCGTTGATTACAAAACCAGTGACTGACTGGTTCTACATATATAACTGAAGAAAATAAGACTGGTTGTAGCTGTAGTAAAATTAATATGGGTGTTTTAAGTACAGTATTACCCCGCTTTACACGGTTTCACTTTCCGCGATTTCTCATTTACGCGGTGCCTTGCCAGAACTGGACTTTCACTTTCCGCGGTGCATCTACTCATATACGCGTGAAGTAGAATTTTTTTTTTTTATTTAGCTCATGAAATTCATACAAATTACCCGGCCAGAATATAATATACATTGCTGGAATTCTTACAATATGATGATCATTTTGAATATAAACATCATGGATTTTGCATTAGACATACAAATTTTAGATCTAATGTAATAATTTGGTTTACACAAAGCAAATATTTTATCTTTTGTGCAAAATATATGACGTTTACATTCAAAATATTCCCTGACCTGCAAGGAATCCAGAAATGTCAATTATATTATCCTAACTTTAGTCTGAGGTATTATTTATTACTAAACGTTAAAATCTAGAGTTTTCACCCAAACATTAATCAGAGAGGTAGGAGCTAGTGAGCTGGGAAGAGGGGATTTGAGTCCATTATTTAAATGGACATTAACCTGGCGACTGTATTTCTCTTAAATATTAATTGTGTGAGCATACCATCATAAAATTTAGATGTTATTTTTACTACAACATAGGTATTGTGTCGGAAAAAGTGGAGTTTGGGGGTCGGGCCAGTCTCTATTGGAATTAATCCCATATGTTCTGTTGTTCACTTTACGCGGTTTTCACTCTCTGCGGTACCCTGTGGGTTCAATTGACCGCTTAAATCGGGGTACTGCTGTAATGTTATTTAATGTTAATAAATGGAACAATAGAAGTAGCTAACGATAATGATAAAGAAAAGAGAGAGATCGCGTATGTAAGTGCGCACACATGAAAACACATACATAAGAATATGAAAGCAACACTTATTTACTGCTCATATATATTTTAATTAATGTTTCTGAATTTGTTTTTATTAAATTAATGTTTGTGTGTGCAAAATGTACAATACAATTTATTAATAATACGTGGAATATTAAAACACACGATGAGATGAGACGGCTGCCGGCATTGTTTATGTTGAAGCTTACAAAACCAGTGACTGATTTGTTCTACATATAAAACTGAAGAAAAAAAGACCCTGATTGTAGCTGTAGTAAAATTAATGTAAAAAAATTAATATGGTTGTTTAAAGTACCTGTAATGTTATTTAATGTTAATAAATGGAACAATATAAGGAGCTAACCATTAATGGTAAAAAAAAAGTGAGACTGCGCTTATGTAAGTGCGCACATATGAAAACATATCGTCATTACTCTACATAAGAATATGAAAACAACATTTATTTACTGCTCATATATATTGAAGGGTTAAATGTTGTACTCTGTATAGACAAGCACACGCAGAGAGAGAGAGAGAGAGAGAGAGAGAGAGAGAGAGCAGCCGAACTTCCGGATGTAAACAAACCTTAATTTCCCGCGGCTTTGTTGTTGTTTTTTTTTTACGGGGATTAGCCCGCCCGGGCATAGGTCACTGACCCACATTGGGGCCTGACTGACAAAAATTTAATACTCCTGTAATAATAATAATCATAATTCAGATAAGTAAAAAAAAAAGAAAAAAGAGAAAGAAAAAAAAACTACCTATCTATCTACCCATTGGTCAAACTAAAATCTTTCCGGACCACAGAATGCCAGACTAGAGAGGTACAACCTGTACTAAAATGTACAAAGTTAATTAATAAAATTATGTATGGTGCAAAATAAGGGTTGTTCATACTCAAATTAATTGCTATCTTATAAGAATTCCAGCAATGTAAGTTATATTCTCCTAAGTCAAGTCGGTGACATTTTATTAGTGAAAAAAAATTAAACCCCTCTGCCTTTCACAATCCTTGAGTAAGCGTTAATCTCCCCTCCTGAGTAATGGGATGAATTTTGTTTTAGGCTTTAAGTTTCTCTTATAAAATATCACAGACTTGACTAAAGAGAATATAACTTGCATTGCTGGAGTACTCGCAAGATATCAATTAATTTAAGTAAAAACTTCTCATAATTTACATAAGAGATAAAAAATTTAGTCCTTTAGTATAGTACATTTAATACAAAATGAGTACAGTAGTTCCTCGATTAACGAACACAATTGGTTCCACAGAGTCGTTCGTTAACCGAAAATTATGTTAACTGAATATTATTTCAATGGGATATTGGGTAATTGGTTCCAACTCACAGAAAAAGTACTTACAAAGTAAAGCCAAAAAACTCATAAAGTCAGAAACTCTCCTAAAAATTCCTTGAAATTGCCCTTAAATCACTATATACAGTACAGTTGTACCCCGCTTAACGCGGTTTCACTTAACGCGATTTCTCATATACGCGGTGCCTCTCCAGAACCGAACTTTCACTTAACGCGGTTCATCTACTCATATACGCGGGAAGCGGCGCGGGCACGATGCGCACAAGGTCGCCCAGTCATCAAAACATTACCGAGTTCTTCACCCACCACCCACCACAGCCGGCCCAAGTCAGTGATAGTGATAATTATAGTGAGGATATGGACTTATATGGACTTTGAGGGGTTTGACAAAGAGGCCCTGCAAGCCTCTGTGGTGGATAGTGACACAATTGATACAAGTGATACAGGTGAGGGCCAATAATCTGCCCTCTGCCTCGGAACCAACCCCCCATCCCCGTGTGCCCAGCCATCTTTTCTACTAATGTAAGTGTTAAAAAACCTAATATTATTGATATTTCTCTTAATTATTAATTGTGTGTGCATACCATCATAAAGTTAAGATAATATTTTTACTACAGCATAGTTGTGTGTCGTCAAAAAGTGGAGTTTGGGGGTCGGGCCAGTCTCTATTGGAATTAATCCCATATGTTCTGTTGTTCACTTAACGCGGTTTTCACTTAACGCGGTACCCTGTGGGTTCAATTGACCGCGTTAAGCGGGGTACAACTGTATATATATATGTACATATACACTAGAACTCTTAAACCACTACTGTAATGTGATATGGGTGATTAATTTTTATCTCTTGTGCAAAATGCAGTACATGACATTTATATTCAAAGTATTCACTGTCTTGCAAGGATTCCAGCAATGCAAATTATATTTTCCTAACTTTAGTCTGTGATAATATATAAGATAAAACTGTAAGCCTAAAACCCTGGCTGGGCAGATGGCGGAGGGGTAGGTGAGGTGAGGTGATATGTTTGACAGTTGGCGCCCAAGGTCTAATGCTTGTTTATTTATCAGTCCTTAAGAGTGACTAAGCTTTTCTCTTATAAAATGCCACTGAAATGACCTGGGAGAATATAATTTACATTGCTGGGATTCTTGTAAGATAGTGATTAATTTGAATATAAACAAGCTATAATTTGCACTAGATATAAAAATTTCAGTACCGTAATCATTTAGTACATGTACACTCCAGCTTTGCACTAAGGTCATTTATTTCTTTTATGTTTCTTTTAGTATGGTGTGTGCATGTAAATGGATGAAAATAAATGAAGAACTTTATGTAAATCTACCCAAAAATACAGTTGAAAAACTTGTACATTATTTAAATGTACTAAAATTTTTATCTCTTGGGCAAAATATATGACGTTTATATTCAAATTATTCACTGTCTTGCAAGGATTCCAGCAATGCAAATTATATTCTCCTAACTTTAGTCTGTGATATTATATAAGATAAAAACTTTAAGCCTAAAACCACCAAACCCTGGCTGGGAGAGGGGGGGGGGAGGAAGGGGAGGTGACAGTGACGTGTTTGACAGTTGGAGCCAAAGGTCTCGTGAAGTATTTATTTGTTTATTTATGTTCTTTAGATTGAGTTTGTTTTTTGTTTATAAAATGTCACATAAGTGACCGGGGAGAATATTATTTACATTGCTGGAATTCTTATAAATGGTGATTAATTTGAATACAGCTCCTTCCCGACTTACAACGGGGTTAGGAACCCAAATCCAAGTCGTAAGTCGAAATGGTCGTAAGTCGAAAATGCTTAAATAATACATAGAAAATTTAAAATGGGTGTCTCTTTTTCTTCTCAGTACCACAAAACTCACTTTTAAGCTTGCCAGCCATTTTAAAGTGAATTACAAACGAAAATTTTGTCTATGTACTGACGTTGGAACTCGAAAATAGGTAATTTGAAAAAATTTTGGTACGACTGAGGCTGGTCGTAAGGACTGAGGCAGGTCGTAAGGACTGAGGCTGGTCGTAAGGACTGAGGCTGGTCGTAAGGACTGAGGCTGGTCGTAAGGACTGAGGCAGGTCGTAAGGACTGAGGCTGGTCGTAAGGACTGAGGCTGGTCCTGAGGCTGGTCGTGGACTGAGGCTGGTCGTGGACTGAGGCTGGTCGTGGACTGAGGCTGGTCGTACTGAGGCTGGTCGTAAGGGTCGTAAGGACTGAGGCTGGTCGTAAGGACTGAGGCTGGTCGTAAGGACTGAGGCTGGTCGTAAGGACTGAGGCTGGTCGTAAGTCGAGTAAGGACTGAGGCTGGTAAGTCGACGTAAGGACTGAGGCTGGTCGTAAGGACTGAGGCTGGTCGTAAGTGCGGGTGGTCGTAAGTCGAGTAGGTCGTAAGTCGGGGAGGAGCTGTATAAGCATGCTATAGTTCGCACGAGAAAAAAATCTTAGTAATCATTTTGTACATTATTTGAGTACGTGTACAGTACAACTTTGCCCCTAGGACAGTTTGTGCATGTAAATGAGTAAAAATAAATTAATAGAGTTACATATACCGAACCAAAAATTTTAGAATAACCAATAATTTTAATATAAAAAATGCAAAAATATTCAAGAACACAACCTTCTTGATATTTACTCCACTGGAAACGAATGTAAACATAGAACAGATTACTGTATTGGCAGACTAGCTGATCAGCTGATCGGTTGATGCGCACAACAAAGTGTGTTTCTCCTAAGGCTTTCATTAATCAAAGTTTCGTTCGTTAATGGAACTGAAAATCCTAATGGGAGCTAATTTGTTAACCAAAATTTTGTTAATTGAACCATTCATTAATCGAGGGACCACTGTACATTAATATGGTGTTCAAAATTATGGCTTCATCATAGGGAAAACTGGTCAGGATATTATGGTATCGAATGTTAATGAGTATTTCAAAGAAATTCTTCTACCAGTACCCTTCACATACAGTAAAATACTTATTTTTACCTTCTAATTCAGCTTGTCATTTAAGGATATGATATTGGAAATGTCTCAGAGGATCATTATGGTATCAAATTCATTTCTTTAACACAAATACAGTAAAGATTATAACATTTGTTGTGAACTAAGCAGGAGGGAGAAGGGTCTATGGGGGGGTAAAAGTGACACCGCCACCCCCCTCCCCCAAAGGGTCGGTTCACTATTTGTCTACTGTACTGACACATTCTTGTTTATTTGTTTTTCATTAATTAGTAAAGATACATTACTGTAATAATCTGTGCTTATTAAAACCTGAACCCTTCATATACAATACAGTATAGTACAGTACTATGTATTGTATATACCTCATAGGTAAAAAATGTCATTCAAGACATCTTCAAGTCATAAGACCCACTAATACCCCACCCAACAATGGATGACCTGATGTTGCATTAGGTCAGGTTAGTAACGTGACCCATTAATCTCCCACCCAACCTTCATCACAAGTGTTAAGACATGATTAGTTATGTTTTACAGTCAATTGAGTGAAGTGTCTGCCTATTCTAGGCTAAGATGACAGAATCTGCTGGAGTACAATATATACAGTACACAATAACACTTGCCAACAGTGTGTAACAGAGACGTGACCGATCGCCCAAGCAACTAAGGAACTGATCAGTAGCGAAGAGGATAAAAGTAGCACAGCTCTATTGATGCCTGTATCATATAGAGGTTTTTTTTTTAAATACAGTATATTTATTTAACCAAACTTTTAGATAAAGTATTCAGGATTTTGATAAAAAAAATGGTGTGTCTATCGAAATTAGAACTGATTTTATTGACTCCGGTATCAACATTTCTTACTATATTATATAAAAATATTTCGTTTAAGGATATCTTATTGGAAACCTTTCGTAGAAAATTGATTAAACTATTATGGTATCAAATTCATCTCCCTATCACAATTAGCCACGCTTAGGTGAGGAGGAGGAGGGGGGGGGGCTGACCACATGACCCTACCCTCCAAACATCACCCACACATCACACATACTGTACACCCCTACATCACACACAAACACACCCTCCAACAGCCACCCACACACCCTCAAACAACCACCCACACACCCCCCAACAACCACACACACATTCTAACACCACTCACACACACCCCCAGCAAGGGATTTAAGACAGCAAGCACAAGGAGTGAGGGTCTTATAGTATGACACATCTGTGTGTGCGTGACTGTATGGTAGTGAGTTAAATATCAGCTGTTGAGGAGCACTTGGCAACACTCATTTCCACTCCATCTCTCTATTTACCCAAACCTTTCTGTTATCTCGTTCCATATTTTAAAATGTGATGTAACGTAATGTTGAAGGGATACAACTTTGCTCTTTTCTACTTATATCTGTAATTACCACAATCTCCCTAAAAATACTTTAGGTTTTGTGTTTATTCAAGACATCTTCAGGTCATGAGACCCACTATTCCTCCATCCAAGAAAGGGTAACCTGACATTCCATCAGGTCAGTATTATGAGACCACTAATCCCCCACCTCCACCTGGCATTGCATCAGGTCAGGTCAGTTATACAAGACCCACTAGTCCACCACAGCTCCATGAGAGTGGAAAATAAGTCTTTGCTGTAACACACAACTTCATTCACGTCTATATTCTTTAGATTTAAAATTTTTAAATACCTGTTTATCTATTTAACCAAACTTTGAGATAAACTATTCTGGATTAATATAGTAAAGTAATGAAGTTTCTAACATAATGGTAACTGTATTTATGGATTCTAGTACAGTAGTTTAGACTCGAGGAAAACATCTCCAGCACCCAGAAACATTCTGGGAAAGTGGGCAAGTGTGTGTGTCTGTGCAAGAGTTCTAGTTTAGGCTCTTGGAAACTTTTCCCAGTAACTGGAAAAGGTTCCGGGGACAAGGAATTTTTCCGGGTTTGAGAAAGTTATCTTGTTACCCGGAAATGTCTCATCCCCGGAATTGCTCTGCACCAATTGTTCTGACTAACAGGGATATCACTGTACATAGGCACAAAAAGTATTACAGTACTGGCCAGTGTAAAAGCTCCTACAGATATTATAGAGTATATATATGAATGATTAGGATTACAACGTTGGAAAAATAGTGACTACATACATTACAGTACACATGAAATGTCACTAAGTTCCATATTCACAATGTTTTTGGCATTAACCCACTTGCACACGTAATAAGTTTTTAAGTTTTCGTGACCACAACAAAATTCTGGTCTGGAGGAGATCTTCGTTCTGCAGCCAATTGATTTCACAAGGAAAAGTATTTCTTGCATGATTTGTACATCACTGACTTCATGATGCGGAAAACTTCTTCCCAGAATCTCAATGTGGCTTTAAACCATCACGTGGCACCACAGACATGATCTTTGCTGCCCGCCAGATACAGGAAAAGCGCAGAGAGCAACGTCGTGACCTGTACTTGGCTTTTATCGATCTAACCAAGGCCTTCGACTCGGTCAATAGGGAAGCCCTCTGGCGGACCCTCAGCAGTCTTGGCTGCCCCCCAAAATTCATCGCCATTGTGAGGCAACTCTATGATGGCATGAACGGCAGTATCCTGCGCAATGGCACCCAGTCTGAGTTCTTCCCCATCCAAATGGGGGTTAAACAAGGGTGTGTACTGGCACCAACTCTCTTTTCCATTTTCTTGGCTGCCTTCCTTACTCATGCCAGTGCCAATTTAGCTGGCGGGGTGAACATCGAGTACCAGATAAAGGGTCTTTTCAACATAAGTCGACTCCAGGCAAGAACAAATGTGTCGGCAGCTTCCATTACTGAACTTCAGTATGTAGACGATCTCACTCTTGTTACTCACACTGAACGTGACCTACAGGAGATCCTGAACACCTATGCAGATGCGTATGCACACTTTGGCCTTGTGGTGAATGTACGTAAGACTCAGATTCTCTTTCAACCTGCCCCTGGTTCAGCCACACCTCCACCATCAATCCAGCCTAACGGTACTACCCTGTCTTATGTTACCCACTTTTCTGTATCTTGGCTACCACCTGTCTACTATCGCAGACATCGATGAAGAGATTCAGCACCGGATCAGATATGCATCTCAAGCCTTTGGCAGACTTCGAAACCGTGTCTTCAGCTGTATGAAGCTGAAATTATCTACAAAGTTACACGTATATTGAGCAGTGGTCCTCCTCACCCTGCTATTTGGCAGTGAGACATGGGTCACATACAGGAGGCACCTCAAGGTACTTGAAAACTTCAGCCAATGTAGTCTACGTTCCGTCCTCCAAGTTCGCTGGGAAGACGAGAACAAATGCCAGCATCCTTGCTGACACCAACTGTAGGAGCATCCATTATCCATGAACAACTACGCTGGACTGGTCATGTTACCCGCATGGGCGACAGCTGACTGCCAAAGCAGATACTTTACCGTCACGTAACGAATAGTAAATGTAGCACTGGCAGGCAACTGAAAAGGTATATGGATAGTCTTAAGACAAACCTGAAAAGGTGGCAATATTTTTGAGATAGCCCCACTGCAAACCGAGGCAGATAAGCGCCAATGTCGGAAAGACGCTGCCACCGCCCCTCCCGCACTCGACGTAGCCCTTCACTTGTGCAACACCTGTGAACAACTCTGCTGGTCCCGTATCAGCCTCTTTAGTCACCTCAAAACTCATCAATGAAGGTGTCATCCCTCATAACTTATATCTTTGTATCATAGCTGGATGATCGTCATACTTGATTCCGAGTGACAGCAACATAGTAGTAGTACAGCAAGATGTTTTATTTTGCGAGTTATATAGACTGGAAAAATTGCGCCAAATTCAAATTCCCCAAATGCAAATACATAAACTAATGAGAAAAATGTATAACCTCCGAATGATGCAAATTCTGCCTTTTGTGACCTTATTGTGCTTTCTGGAAACTAGTTTTTAGGCCTTCCTCAAGAAACTTAATCACATGCTGCTTATCCTGCAATGAGTACTTGGCAAATCTAACTCCCTTATAATAGTCCCGCTTCTCCTTTTCCTTATTTTGCCACTTAGGTGGGTCTGTCCCACCCCCGCCCCCACCAGCACCAGTAGAACCCCAGTAGAGGTAGAGGCCATTATCTTGACTCAACAGGTGGTAGCACCACCCCAAAAAAGCACACAATAACAGCCCGGATGGTCGCTAGGATGGCGCTGGTTACAACGCGATAGTTGCGTTCTTGTAAACCTCTTTTACGTTCACCACCGGCTATTCGAACACCAGAACGCTTCATGGAAACATCTTCTTACCTTGTCTTTCCATATTCATTACTAACACAACAAAATTGAAGAAAACAGCAAAAATCACGGAGCAATTGACAGAAACCGCGCGATTCAACTGATCACGTGATGTAAACAGAGAGCGCTGGTGTAAACCGTTATTGGTCCTCACTGCGAAACATTCTTTTTACTTCTTCTTTTCATTCAGTATTTATGGGTAACAGCTAAATTTGAAAAAAAAAAAGAAGAGAAATTTACAGAGTACCTCTCAAAAACCACTTCACAAACAAAAGACACGAACCAATTGAACATGTGATGTCGAATGTGAACTGTAAACATTGCATAACCCCGTGCCATGCTTAAAACGTTGAGGATGGAATCAAAACATTGAGAATGGAATCGTGTTACAGCCAACATTCGTATGCATAAGTTAGCGTTTTACAAACAGCTTTCCCCTATTCATCAATTGCGTTGCAACCAATTTGCGTTGACAAAACACGCGTTGTAGCAGAAATGATTAACTGGTATGAGGGCTGTGATGTCATTCAAGACGGTGGCCAGCATTCAGCGGGCTGGATCTCGCAAAATTCACGATATTTTACGCCAAATATAGAACTTGGTTACATTAGGTAGTGCTCGCGAAATTAAAAAAAACGCAAAAAAGAAATCGCTCGAAATATGAGATCTTACTGTAGTGTGTGTGTGTGTGTAACACACACACACACACACGTATGCATCTTCAAGTACAAACACGTGCATACAGTACCTGTTCAGGGAAACCAGGAAAGTCATCAGTGTCCATATTGCACGTATACTAAATATTGTAATGATATTTAGCTTTTACTACTCTTCAATAGTGTTAATACTACAGGTACAGTATACTGGGTGTATCAGTATATTTCAGTATAGCCTACTCTTTCAGTCAATTACTGAATTGATATTTCATTACATTTTTATTTACTGTTAATAGCCCTCAAAGTGTGTTATCATGGCCCAGTTTGTTCATACAATACTGTAGTTGCTGTATTTTTTTTGTTTTTTTTTTACATTTAAAACTTAACTTTTTTCTCATATAAAATACAATTGTGATATCTCCGTTAGCCAGAACAATTAGTGCAGAACACTTACGGGAATGAAAGATTTCCAGGTAATGAAATGACTCTCAAACCCGGAAAAAATCCCTCATCCCCGGAATTATACGGTTAATGGAAAAATGTTCTCGGAAGTTCCAGAAATTGCCCATTACATCGTCTTTCGAACCCAGAAAAATATCCCCCATCCACGGAATTTTCCGGGTACTGGAAAATTTTTCTCTGAATTTCCGGAAAATGCATCTGATTTTCATCTCTCAAACCTTGAAAAACTCCCTCATTCCTGGAATATTCCTGAATTTTCCAAGTACAGTGGTCCCTCGGTTAACGAACGCTTCGGTTAACGAAATTTTGGTTAACGAATTACCTTCCATAAGAATCTTCAATTTGGTTAACGAAAAAAAATTAGATGAACAAAATCCTTACGAAAATCATATTTTGTTTTGAACATCAGCTGATAAGCTGAGGAGGTACTCAGCCAATTCAGTGATCTCTTCTATGTTTACATTCAAACTAATCACTGTCTTATAAGAATTTCAGCAATGTAAATTATATTCTGGCTTTACTTTGTATATACTTTTCTGTGAGCTGGAACCAATTACCCAATATCCCATTGAAACAATGGTTTCGGTTAACGAAATTTTCGGTTAACGAACGACCTTCTGGAGCGAATTATGTTCGTTAACCGAGGGACCACTGTATTGGGAAAATTTTCTCAGAATATTCCGGAAAATGTGACCTTCAGAAAATTGTTCTGAAAGCCGTAATTTTTTGGAAAATTGCGGATTTTGGGAAAAATTTTCCGAGAAAATTTCAATTCCGGCTATCGGAGAGTTCCGGGTTTGAGGGATTCCGACTATTGAAGATATTACTAGATTTTACATAATTTTGCTTATAATCATGCTTGGAAGAGTGGCATATAATTTAAACATTATCTTGCACTCACAGATCTCAAGTTGTTTATGTATCTTTTAGTTAATTTTTAAAGATTTGGATGCACTATGAATCAGCTCTATACGTACAGTATTTTGGATGATGCATTGTGGCGGAAACCCAATGGATACTTAAAACTGGATGCCATGATTAATCAAATGGTACAAAATATAGAATGTCCCAACTCAAAACCACAGTTGGTAAACCCGAGATTGGTGAGGAATTACTGAAGTAGGGTCGGGATATATCGCGAGATAGGGTCCAAGGATGCTCGCTGTATACTAAATAGCGATGTATAATTACATGTAATCAATGGGGAAATAGGGTAAGGGTCTGGAGGCCAATAAAAGTGACTAAACTTGACAAAATGGCACAGTCTAAAGTTAGCAGAATATAAATTATATTGCTGGAATCCTTGCAAGACAGTGAATAATTTGAATATATATACATCATATATTTTGCACAAGAGATAAAATATTTAGTCATATGTACTAATTAAGTACTGTGGTCCCTCGGTTAACGAACACAATTCGTTCCACAGAGTCGTTCGTTAACCGAAAATTTCGTTAATCGAATCTATTATTTCAATGGGATATTGGGCGATTGGTTCCAACTCAAAGAAAAAGTATACTGTACATACAAAGAACTGTATACAGTGGGGTATGCTATAACGAACGTAATTGGTTCCAGAACCTCGTTCGTTATAGCATTCGTTCGTTATAGGATTAATCCGTTCCAGGCCCCCAAATACAACCACTTAACACTGAAAAAATTCTGTGGAAAATGTAAAAAATACGGTACTTTATCTTACCTTAGTGTTATTCAGCATGCAGGTACCCCTAAACACTGGCACATCACTATCACTTCCACTGGGAGTCTTGGCTTTAAGGTCCTCAAACAATTGTTTAGCCTTCTCACAAATTATAGCTTCACTAATGTTACCACCTGCCATTTCTTTCTCCTTTATCCACACTAAGAGTAAATTTTCCATCTCTTCAATCACATTCCATTTGCTTTGCTAAGTCTAAAGATTCCCTTAGCCACTTGCACAGTTTTTAACTCCTCTTTATTCTTCAAAATCGTACATATAGTCGATTTAGCCATCCCATATTCATCACTAAGTTTCGCAATGCTTCTTCCATTCTCAAGTTTCTTTACAATTTCTTTCTTAGTTTCAAGGGTTATTAGCTTTCTCACTCGCTTTGGACGACTCATTGTTACAATTGTATACTTGTATAACAAAATAGTTATACAAATAACGCGAATTTCCACATCAAAAGACGAAATTTCAACAATAACAGTGGTGCACTGGCTACACAATGAGACAAAGATGGCGCCTGACGCTCTTGTTGTGGGTCGCGGTACAACAATATTCATGCGCCAGGCGAAATAGTCCCGTATTCATCCGCGTTCGTTGTAGGCGTTCGTTATAGCATTCTCAATTTTATAGGTAAAACCGTTCGTTATAGGAATATTCGTAGTAGGATCCGTTCGTTATAGCATACCGCACTGTACCAGTAATAGAATAAACAAAACATTAAATATTAACTAAATACAGTACTGTACTGTGCAGTATACTGTACAATAATAAATAAAAAACAAAAAACAGTAGAATACTGTATTTTAACTTACTTTGAGGTGTGTATGTCGTATTACCAGCAGCTTTGTTTCCATATCAAACAGCTGATTGTAGAGGCAGTCGATGATGACATGCCATATTCTTTATAGAGTGCATTGGTTCTAATGCCTTCTTCATGTATTATGATAATTTCTGCACTGTATATTATCAATATGTTAACTAAATTTCAGAATGACCAATAATTATAATGTAAAAATGCAAAAATATTCAAGAGATCAACCAAATCTATGTTCACTCCACTGTAAATAAAGTTAAATTGAGAAGCGTTGTTGGGTGATTCAATCAGCTGATGGGCGCGCAAAAACTGTTCCCTGTACTGTCTATGTTAACTAAATTTCAGAATGACTAATAATTTTAATATAAAAAATGCAGAAATATTCAAAATATTCAAGAGACCAACTTTCTTGATATTTACTCCACTGGAAACGAATGTAAACATAGAACCAATTTCTGTATTGGCGGACTAGCCAATCTGCTGATGAGCACAACAAAACGTGTTTGTCGTAAGGATTTCGTTAATCGAAGTTTTGTTCGTTAATCGAACTGAAAATCCTTTTGGGAGCTAATTCATTAACCGAAATTTTCTTTAATCGAACCGTTCGTTAACCGAGGAACCACTGTACAGTAAAGCCTCGAATAACGACGGTAATGTGTCCTCCAATATTGCAGTGTAAGGTGAATCATCGTATCGCGAATCATTAATTACCATTAAAATAAAGCAATAATAATGAGGTGCGTTCCCAAGTGTGACCTTTTCACGTATTTTGTGTGGCTCTTTACCCTCTTTACCCCCAAACAATACAATTAATGAGAAATGCAAACTATATTCTTTAAATAATGTTTCTGAATGCACCCTAGACAATATAAATGAATAATAATATGGGCACACAAGAGGAGATGGGTCGCCATTGTTTTCGTTTGTGTTTACAGCTAGGAGTCCGGGATGATAGTTCTGTATATGTTCTGGGTACCAAGTTCTATCTACAGGAGCGAACACAAACACCTATAGAGTTTTCGTAGGTTCTATTTACTGGACAAACAGAGATACACAAGCGAGGTGGCTCTCCTTACTCTGTCTGGGGGGGTCAACTAGCCTTTCAGGCGACATGTGGCAAGTGATACATTAGCAGCTTCCATATGTCGCCAAGCACATTAATTAAGTGTGTGGGACATGGTAAATACATTGCCACACGCTGCTAGCTAGGCTGAATAAATAATGTATATAAATGGAGCACATACATAATATACATACATAATATGCATACAGCATACATAATATACATACACCTCCCTCCCCCCCTATACGCTCATAGCAAAGTCTTGAGCGGACCTTTTCTTTTGGATCCGTTCTGAGCGTTGAAGGACTTGATCACTGGGGAGGGTATGGGACTCAACACTGGTGGCGGGGTCAGCAGAAGGCGTTGTTACGGGGCGGAGAGAACGGGCGTGGTCATTGTAGCAGGCGACGATGTCTTGAACACGTTCGGCGACTCAGTGATCACAATCCTCTGTCTTGGCCTGCCACTCCTTGGAGAAGGATTGAGGGTGAGCAGGGACACAAGAACGAAGGGGGCGTCCATACAAGACCTGGGCAGGGGAGCGTCCGGTGTAGTTAGGTGTTTTGCGGAGTTCAAGAAGACCCCGGTCGAAGGCCTCGCAGTCAATATTCCCAGAAGAGGCCACTTTGAGGATGAGGTGCTTCAGGGATTTGACAGCAGCCTCAGCGTGGCCGTTGGACTGCGGGTAATGGGGCGATGACAACACATGTCGGACTCCCCATCGGTCAAGAAACACAGCAAAGTCCCGGCTTGTGAACTGAGGCCCTCCGTCGGTTCGCAGGCGCACAGGAACGCCCACGTCACGGAAGTAGTGACGGAACTTGCTGATGGTGGCGGCAGATGTCGTGTCATTACCGCACTTGATGACAACCGGCCAACTAGAGAGACGGTCGACGATAACGAGGAAGGACTTTCCTGACACACAGAAAAAGTCGGCCGACACAGACTCAAAGGGGCGGGTGGGGTTGTCGTCACTCATGAAGGGTTCCTGCTGCTGGCTGGGTTGTAATACTTGGCAGGGCTCACACGCACGGACAACATTAGAGATGTCGGAGTCGATACCGGGCCAGAACACAGTCTGTCGTGTACGTCGTTTGGTGGCCTCAGCTCCACGGTGACTGTCGTGAAGGCGAGCCAAGACGTGGGGACGTGATGCAGCAGGGACAACTACACGTGCTCCGTACAGAACAAGGTCCCCGTCACAGTAGAGTTCATCGCGGAGTTTCCAGTACGGGAGCAGGGTGTTGTGAAGGTCGTAGCGGTTGCTAGGGAACCCATATCCTCACACACTCGACGAGTCGGACGTAGGAAGGGTCATCTCGGGCCACTGTTCGAAGGTCCTCCATTGCCTTGTCGTCATCTGGTGACAGGTCCGGACGAAGGGCTTGGACGGCGTGTAGGGTGACCACAGTCCTGACGGAAAGAGCGAGGTTGGCGTCGAGCACATGGTCTTCTGGAGTAGGGCGGCTGACAGGAGAGCGGGATAAGGCATCAGAGATGCAGAGCTCCTTACCAGCACGCCACACTGCTGTGTAGATGTACGCCGAGAGCTTCTCCTTCAGACGCTGGAGGCGAGGGTTCTCAACGGCGTCCAGCGTGTAGTGGTTGAGGTTCGGGACAAGCGGGCAATGGTCGGTCACTAGGTGAAAGTGTTGCAGGCGTATGAGGTAAAACCTGCACTTGGACATCGCCCAAACCACAGCCAACAGCCCCAACTCAATAGTGGCGTAGCGCGTCTCGGTGTCAGAGGAAACGCGAGCCACACGACGAGCCGGAACTGCCCTCCACCATGATCCTGCAGTAGGGCACCATTCCCTGAGAGGGTGTACCCACAAAAGTCCACTGAAGAGCTGGCCAGAACAAACTTGTCGGCATTTAGGGTGATGCCGTGCTTCCGGCACCTGTTGAGTACCTCGTAGATACGGCAGAGGTGGTCCATGTTATCCTCATCGTACACGAGTATGTCGTCGACCACTTTCACGCAGTTTGCCAGACCTTGTAGAGCCATATCACCTCGAAGGCAGAAAGCGTCTCCTGTAGCGGCGAATCCCATGGGGCCACGGCAATAACTGTAACGTCCATGCGGGGTAATGAAAGTTGTAAGTGGTCGGTCTTCTTCTGCAAGCTCTATCTGCCAGTATCCACACAGGGCGTCCATCGTCGTGAAGAAGCGCGCCTTCGGGTTCACACTGCGTATAGCTGCAAAGGGCGTGGGAGAAGGGTGCGCAGGACGAGACACCTGGCTGTTGAGCTTGGAGAGGTCAGTGGTGATCCGAACACCACCTTTGGGTTTTGCGACGACTACCATAGGGTGACACCATGGAGACGGGTCATCGCCGGCTGGTGCAATAATATCTTGGGCAACCATGGAGTCCAGCTCGTTTTTGACCGCATCGCAGAAGGCCAGGGGGACCAGTCGAGGGGTATAGATAGCGAAGGGCTTCACGTCGTCCCTCAAGTGGATCCTCATGGGGGGGCCTACCATCTTCTTGAGAGGCTTGGATTCCAGAGCGGACTTGGTCACCAGAACGTCGCTGAATTCCTTCAGGAAGTACTTCCGAGCATCCGAAGGAGAGGTGTCACTGGCAAGAGGTAGGGGTATGGCAACAGCAGGGTAGTTGCTGCTCCCTTCGTGCACCCTGTTGGCGTGTTTTACCTCGAGAATAGGTTTGGGGAAGCCCTGGGAGATGATGGCCAACTCTTGACAATGTCTGTAGGACAGCAAAGGAGTCGGGACACCGTTATGCACATGAATCGAGGCTTGACACGACCTGTTGCCAATGGTGACTTGTGCTTGGAGTGAACCTAGGTCTGGGGCCATCTGTGAACCATCTGCCGTGAAGCGCCATCTGCCGTGAAGCGGAGATCCTTGGGGGGCGGTCCTAGATCACTTGGAGAGAGCCCCAAGCATTGCAAATGCTGGGGACCGATGACTGTAGCATCAGCGCCGGTGTCGGGCAACATCTGAAGACGGGATGACACACTGCCGTAGGTCACGATGACGCTGATGTGCTTGGGAACTTTGGTCCTGGGACGCGAAGGGGAGCACACATTTCTAATATGGCTCGAGCGTTGTCCAGGGTCGTCACGCTTCTGATTGGAAGACTGTGGGCGGCCCTCACTGGTGGAAGGGCGTTGCAGCTTCCGCCGACGCTGTCCCTTGTGTTTGTTGGTAGGGCAACACTTGTTGTAGTGGCCCAGACGACCGCACACATTGCACTGGACGCGTTTGGCTGGGCACCGTACTATGAGTGACCAGTGGCCCTTACGGTCACAACTGTTGCATGTAGACTCAGCAGCTGGACACACCTGTGTTCCGTGCTGCTTACCACAGTTGTTACAAAAGGAGCCGGGCGTGGGCGTGGTGGGCGAAGGCGTTGGAGTAGACTTCTTGTCCTTCTTGTACCGGGACACAGCGTGTACAGCTGTAGGGGGAGCTCGAATGGCAGAGGTGGCACACCTGGCAGCCTAATGGGAGCGGCATTTCGTCAACACATCCTTAAGAGAAGAGGAAGAGTCGAGGGAGGTGAGGCGTTGGACAAGCTCCTCGTCCTTAACACCCATCAGGATCACCTGCTTCAACTGGGTCTCCTCGCACTGCTGGTGGTTACCTGGGCATATATCTACCTCTTCCGAGGCTCTCTTGAGTCGTACATAAAAGGCATCAAAAGTCTCGCCCTCCATCTGTCTGCGGCTAAACAATTCCCTCCTGCGTAGAGCTTCGTTCCGCTGCCCTTTGATGTGCCGTTGTAGAATATGCAGTACCTCCTCTACAGATAACGAAGAGGTCGGAGGTACCTGCAACGTATGTTCCAAGACACGCTGAGTTTCCAAGGACAGGCACATACGCAGCTGAATAAGTTGTTTAGGCTGTGACAAGCTCTGTAGATCCACCATTGTAGCATAATCAGTCCACCGTCGCCGCCATTCATGAAAAGTCTGGAAATTCACATCAGGCTTCAAGATGGGTGGTGTTTGAGCGGCCGCTTTAGGTGGGGCTGGGGGGCGTGAAGAAAGCGTTGATGAGGTATCTGAACAAGTCGATACCGAGGCAGTGTTAGAGCCAGGGGCTTGGTTAACAGTGAGGCGAGATATCAAAGCTTTAAACCGTGCACTGTCTTTCAATCTCCGTTGGTGGTCTCTCTCTGTCTTAGCTTGCCTTCTTTCTTCATTCTCCACATGTCTTCTAGCTTCGTCCTGACGCCTCTCATCCCTCATAAACTTCATTAAAGCAATTATCTCTGAAGACAATGCTGAAGATCGAGGTGAAGGGCTGCGCGATGTGGTGGGAGCTGGAGCATCCTGTTCAGTCTGGTCATCCATCTCTGCAGAATTGTCATCCAACTGACTCATCCAGGCGTTGGCTCCACGACTGCGTAAGGCACGAGACATAATTACTTAATCTGTGGACTATGTCTTAAATCAGTGTTGACTGGTCAGCCTGTCGTATCAACAAGATCTGAGACAAAAAAAATTAATTAAATGCACAGATAAGTAGATTATATATATAAAATATATATAAAGGAATGGCTGCAGTCGGTGTGTTCGTACGTGTGTGTGTGTGTGTGCGCGCCTCGGGCTGTGTCTCGCTGTGAGGGAGAGGCAGTTACCCTCTAGGCACGGCCGGAGGAGGCTGCGCTGAACTCCACTCCTCACAAATGCCCTGAACATGCCTTCCACTTTGGGAATCCTTTAGAACAAGGTCACACAGTTATGGCACTACACACACAATGCACTTATACATTCACAGGAACTTGCTGTCACTGACACTGCTCAAAGTTGCTATAAATTCATGGAGGAGCGGCCATTAGCGGTTGACGACAGAACAGGGGTCCATAAGCCGGTCTTGCCACAAACTTTATACTTCACTTGTATAATGATCCAGTTAATTAACACACTGCGCCATGTATATGTTCTGGGTACCAAGTTCTATCACAGGAGCGAACACAAACACCTGTAGAGTTTTCGTAGGTTCTATTTACTGGACAAACAGAGATACACAAGCTAGGTGGCTCTCCTTACTCTGTCTGGGGGGGGGGTCAACTAGCCTTTCAGGCGACATGTGGCAAGTGATACATTAGCAGCTTCCATATGTCGCCAGACACATTAATTAAGCATGTGGGACATGGTAAATACATTGCCACACGCTGCTAGCTAGGCTGAATAAATAATGTATATAAATGGAGCACACACATAATATACATACATAATATACATACATAATATACATACAGCATACATAATATACATACAAGTTCTACAGGAGAAAATTAAGAAAATAAGACCCTGGTTGTAGCTGGAGTAAGTTTAATGTAAAAAAATTAATATTTATGTTTTAAGTAATGGAACAAAAGAAGTAGCTAACCACTTATGGTAAAAAAAAAAGTGAGATGGATTGGGAACGCCAACATATGTGTGCATTTAAGGATACTGCGTCATTTATCTTTTTAAGAATATGTCCAAAAGATTCATTACTGTTTTTTACTGAATATTTATTTGATTGAATTAATCTTTATATAGGCAAAATGAACAATACAATTCATTAATAATACGTAGAATATTAAAACACACACGAGGATAAGAGAGAGCATTGTTGTCAGTGTTTACACCCATAATGTCAGTTATCCACCTGAAACTGAAGAAAATAAGACCCTGGTTGTTATTGTAGTAAAATTAATGTAAAAAATATGTGTGTTTTAATTAATGTTATTTAATGTACTGTACAGTAGAAGTAACCACTGATATTAACGAAAAAAGTGAGACTGATAGTGGGACACCAATGTATACGTGCACACTCAAGGGAACAAGTCATTTATCTTAAGAATATGTACAAAAGAATCATTATTGTTTATTACTGAATATGTATTTGATTGAATTAATGTTTATGTATGTGAAATTGTGAAATGAACATTGCAATTCATTAAAAATAAGTTGACTATTAAAACACACACGCGGATACAAGACGGCATTGTTTTCGTGAGTGACGATGGTTCTACATAAGAAACTGAAGAAAATAAGACCCTGGTTGTAGCTGTAGTGAACTTAATGTAAAAAAATGAATACCTGTATGTATGTTTTAAGTACTGTAATGTTATTTAATGTTAATAAATGGAACACTAGAAGTAGCTAACCACTAATGGTAAAGAAATAAAGCGAGACGATTGGGAATGCCAACGTATGAGCAGTCAGTGCATTCATGTGAAAACATATCACATGTGAAACATATCGTCATTTCTCTACATATGAATATGACAGCAACACATATTTACTGTTTATATATGTTTCAAATAATATTTACGAACGTAAAACAAAAATTCTACTCGCCAATGGTGGTAAAGCCAATGAATATTGTGCGAGTTTTTACTCAGATGACGAAGTCATCAGGTTCAACTCTAACTGAAGCTGCAGCTTTCCTTAAAGCTGTTGCTGAAACTCTTACTGAACCTGAAGTTGTTGTTGGAGCTGCTTATGATACTGAATTTGATGGTGTAGCCGAAGTTGATTGTTTAGGACTTCAGGTAATAAAGCTGTCGAAAGAACCTTGCACAGCTGCTTTCTTTTCTCATTTTGCATCTTTATGTAGAGGTCATTTGCATTTACAGTATTTAAATTTTAATGCTTTGTTCTGTTAATGGATCCACTTCAGAAAATATGTTCATTGCTTGCTCCTTATAATATCCACAGACCTCTCACCTTTTTCATATCGTTTTAACACGTCTAGTTTCTCGGCTAAGCTTGGACACTTTCTATTAGCTTTTGAAACAACACTACCATCACTTGCTCTCTTGCTCATGATGAATAGGGATGCAAAAATTCTGTAAGAAACCTGAGAAAGATTTTCTCCTTTAACTGTTCAGATGCGTGAAAACAAAGGGTCCGCCAGCTGCGATTGTTTATACTAGTGATGCTGGCGTCACCACTAGGAAGCCCGGCAGCCTCCGTGCGCAAGCTGTGTTATTTTTTTATAATATCCGGATTTAGTTATTATTATTTATACAAAAATTTGATATATGTTTTTTGATTTCGTTGTAAATACGAAGAAAATAATGCCGTAAATTGAATTGGGTCCTAAATTAACCAGGGTCTTAGATTTGAATCTTTGTTAGTAGAACCATGTTATCGGAGGCTTTACTGCACTAAAATTTTTATGTCTATTGCAAACTATAGCATGTTTATATTCAAATTACAAAAATTCCAGCAATGTTAATTATATTCTCTTTAGTCAATTCATTAACATTTTATAAGAGAAAAACATAAACTCCCCTCATATGACAGATAAATAAATACCACTAGGTAACCATTGTCTGGCTCCAGCCCAGCTGTCATAAATCAACTCCCCTCTGACTTCCCGTAAGAGTGACTGTTTTTTAGGCTGAAAGTTTTCATCTTATAAAATGTCACAGACTAAGGTTAGGAGAATATAAATTGCATTGCTGGAATCCTTGTAAGACAGTGAATAATTTGAATTCAGACATCATATATTTTGCACAAAAGATAAAGATTTTAGTCATACTGTATGTACTAATAACTACTAAAATTTTTATGTAATGCAAACTATAGCATGTTTATATTCAAACTAATCACTATCTTGTAAGAATTTCAGCAATGTTAATTATATTCTCCCATGTCAGTTCAGTGACATTTTATAAGAGAAAAACTTAGTCACTCTTAGGGGCAAATAAATAAATAAGCACTAGACTTTGGCATCAACTGTCAAACATATCACCTAACCCCCCCCCCCCCGATCTTCCCAACCTGGGTTTGGTGGGTTTAGGTTTAAAGTTTTTATCTTATATAATATCACAGACTAAAGTTAGGAGAATACAATTTGCATTGCTGGAATCCTTGCAGGACAGCGAATAATTTGAATATAAACGTCATATACTTTGCACAAGAGATGAAAATTAATCACCTGCATGCATCACATTACAGTAGTGATATATGAGTTCTAGTGTACAGTATATGTACGTATATATACAGTAAAAGTCCAAAAATCCGGATGCCAGAAATCCGGACCATCCGAGAATCCGTACTTTTCGAAACTCTTCTTTTTTTTTTCTTTTTTTTTTTTTTTAATTTACCGGGCTCTTGTGTGTATGTACGCATGCGTGAGCGCCACAGCTGCACAGTGACAACAAGCGACCACGCGGACGCCACTTTAAAACGAGCAATTAAACTGTGACAACATATGTAATTTTGAGTCCTACTCATTCCATTTACAGAGTGCTGTACAAGCCCATAATAATGGCTCCTAAAGTAGATAAACTTCGTTGTGTGAAGAGAAAGAAGAACACATTGAAATTGAATGACGAACTTGAAATAATTAAGAAACTAGAATGTGGTGTGAGCAATACTGTACTGTTCTAATGGAAACATACGTTTTCCATACAACATTGGAAAGTCTACAATTTATGATATAAAAAAGGCAAAGAATAAAATTCTAGAATTCACAGCTTTTTCTTTAATACTGCTCATTTTGATAAGTGAAGCATGCTATATTTGCGACTGAATAGACTATAAAAATGTACCTGTTCATCTCTTCTTTATTCCTCCTTAAACTTGAATTTTAAAAGTACTGCCTGAGAATCCGGAAAATCCAAAAATCCGGACCGACCCAATCCCCAAGCAGTCCGGATTTTTGGACTTCTACTGTATACAGTGATCCCTCGGTTAACGAGCGCCTCGGTTAACGAGATTTCGGTTAACGAATTACCTTCCATAAGATTCTTAACTTCGGTTAACGAGCATTCCCTCAATTAACGAATTCCTTACGAGCTGCCCTCATCATGTTTTCGCTTGCACACCAGTTGTCGTTTTAGTCCGCCAATACAGTAATCGGTTCTAGGGCTTAAATTCCTTACCATTTTAGTAAATATCAAGAAGGTTGTACTATTCAATCATTTTAAAAGTTTAATATTAAATTTTTTAGTAATTTTAACAATTATTGAACATAATTAAAGTACAGGAAACTAGTTTTATGCTCGCCAAGCAGCCTGTCAACACACCAAACAGGAGTCGGTCTCTATGTCTTTTCAGTGGAGGTAACATCTTGCTGCAGACTCCAACATAAATGCTTTTTTTCTGTGTTTTCAGTCAAATTATTGATCATTTTGAAATTTATTTTACATATTGATGATATATAGAGCAGTGCAGTGTTAATTTAAAGAAAATATTCTTTATTTACAGCAATTGAACTTAAAATATCACGTGTTGAAATTGTTTTTGAATCCAGCATGGGTCCCAAGAAATGTAGAAATGCGATTTCAATTCAGATGAAACAGGAAATAATTAGAAAACATGAAGAAGGCATTAGAACAAATGTGATAAGCATAGAATATGGCATGTCGACATCAACTGTGTCGATAATTCTTGCACAGAAAGACAAATTCAAGGAAGTGAAAGTAAGAGACAAGTCTACCAGAGTGTTCAAAGGTAGATCCCTAATAGCAGAAACAGTGAGGTTACTTCTCATCTGGATTAGGGAAAAACAGATGAAAGGTGATTCAGTTTCTACTGAATTTATTTGTGAAAGAGCCAGGGAAATATACGAACATTTAAATGTAAATCAACCTGGTTCTTCAGGCACAGACTTTGAAGATTTTAGGGCCAGCAAGGGCTGGTTAAAAAAATTTAAGAAAAGAAGTGACATATTTAGTGTTAGGCATGGTGAGGCTGCCAGTGCTGATAAGGAAGGGGCAGCAAAGTTTTTAGTGGAATTTAAAGAACTGGTGGATACAGAAAATTATCTTCCACAGCAAGTGTTCAATGTGGACGAAACTGGGCTGTTCTGGAAAAAGATGCCCAAAAGAACATTCATCACCAGAGATGAAGCCTCTATCTGGGCATAAACCCATGAAAGACCGTCTCACTCTATTGCTTGGTGCCAATGCTTCAGGGGATTTCCGACTGATGCCTATGCTTGTCTACCACTGTGAGAACCCCAGGGTGTTCAAGCAACAAATAGTGGTAAGAGGAGATCTTGGAGTTTATTGGAAATCCAACCGTAAAGCATGGGTAACAAGACAGCTCTTTAATGAATGGGCTGTTGAGGTGTTTTGCCCTTCTGTGAAGAGCTACCTAACCACCAATAAACTCCCTTTAAAGGCTCTTCTCCTCATGGGTAATGCCCCTGGTCATGACCCTCAACTTGCCAGAACTTTGGAGTCTCAATTTGACTTTGTCAAAGTGTTATTTTTGCCTCCCAGCACTACATCAATCATACAGCCAATGGACCAGAATGTGATCAGCAACTTTAAGAAGCTGTCCATGAAAATTTTCAGGAGGTGTTATCAGGCAACTTCCACTGATCCTGAACTAACACTGGCACAGTTCTGTAAGACACAGTTTAACATCCTGGAGGCTGTAAAATTGATTGTGTCCTCATGGCAAGAACTCTCCACTAGAACCCTCAATTCTTCATGAAAAGCACTGTGGCCATCAGTAGTCCATGATTTTTAGGGATTTCAGGATGAAACAGAGTTGCACCAGGAGATTGTGTCCATTGGTCAGTCATTTGGCCTTGAAATGGAGGAGGATGATGTAGAAGACCTTGTGATGTCTCATGAACAGGAACTTACTCCTGAAGACTTGCAGCAACTAGATGAGATGTTAAGAGGCTGACAGTGGTGAGGAGGAAACGGAAAGTGATGACCATATGTCAACTTCAGAGTTGAAAGATGTTGTTCACCACTGAAAGAAGTTCAGGAAACTGGCTTCAAGGCACCCAGATGTGGAAAAGTCTGAACTAGCTTTGTGTCATGTTGAGGACACAGTGGTCTCCTTCTTCAAACATCAGTTAATGATGAAGAGGAGAGATGCCCCACAAACAAAAATTGACAGTTTCTTTAGTAAAAGGCAGCGGGAACAAGATGCTAGCCCTCAGCCTTCCACTTCATGAAGGAGAGAGGATGTTCCTGGTGGAGAATCTGTCAATCCAGAGGTTCCTGACATTTTCATGGAAGGTGACTCGCCTTCCAAGAAGCAGTAAAATGCTTCTCCTCCACCTCCACTTCCTTCTCTTCTCCCTTCTCCTCCACCCTCATTCTAATTCCCATCATCATCCAGGAGCCTTCTACATACACACCTCAAAGTAAGTGTACCTTTCTACCTTTTTTGTTGAATTTAGGCAATTTTCGGTGAGCTGGAACCAATTACCCAAAAACCCATTGAAACAATTGTTTCGGTTTACGAGTTTTTCGGTTAACAAGCAACCTTCTGGAACGGATTGTGCTCGTTAACCGAGGGACCATTGTATAATGATTTAAGGTCGATTTAGGGGTGTTTCTGACTTAACACGAGGTCCCAGGAAAGGAACCCTCAGTCTACTGTATATTGGAAAATTCCTTTATTTTTGGTACAGTAGTAGTCATAAATTTGAAATATTTCCTGCACGATTTCCCTCGCGAAATAAAAAAAAATATCGCTATATATAAGAAAATGTCAATAATTTTGGTAGCTGCGATATAACAAGATCGTAATATCAAGTCTCTGTAAATCCTGACCCTCCTACTATATTTACTATTTTTTTATCTGGTTTTGCATCATAAAATTGAATAAGGTGGGAAGGGAATGGATCTGGGAAAAACTTACGGATTCAGGGGGGAACTGGGAAGAAGACATGGGAGTCTCATTCATATCCCCTGATTGTTTAGTGGCAACTTAATCACTAATCAATGGATTATTACTGGTGGGCATTATCTATGGGCACCAATAATATTGTTCCATAGACTTGTCTTTGTATTATTGTATGGTAATCATGTGGACCAGGTTTGGTCACCTGAGAGGATTTCCTGGTAATTTCTCCATTTTTCTGTGTTATTGTTATTTATTTATTTTTTTTTTCAGGCAGAAAATGTTTGGAAAACATGAAATCATCATCACAGTGTCAAGAAGATACGACTACTGTGGGTGCAACATTTGGAAAAGCTGAAGCTTCAGAGCCAAATGAAACTGAAACTGAATCTTCCTCATTTATATCAGCTGATGGTTTTAATCATACTACAGATGAATCATCACCTAATACATCTCAGACTTCCATTATTCCCAAAGTGCCTTCAGGAGAGTCTCGAGAATCTTCACCAACTAGAAAGAACGGCTCATCAAAAGGAATTGTTTATGAAGCTCCTTCATCTCTACTCTCTCATGTAAAGGAGGAGCCATTCCGATCAACTAGAATTGTACTTGATAATGATGCTCAAGTACAAAAAGTTACAAGTAAAACCTCTCAGTTATTAGAAGATACAGAACAACATTGCTACCCACACTTACCACGGTCTCTGCCAACAACTGAAACCTGTCAACCAATTACATCCCTATTACTACCTAACACAGTTACCACCACTGCTTCAGCTACAACTACTACATCTTCTCAGTCAAATTCCTCTGTATCTGCAACCATAACACAACCTCCTCAACAAAAGATCACCTTGTCACCATCTTTAGGCAATTTTCATTCACATAAAACAGTTGATTCTTCCATGAAAACAAAGGAACCTAAGCTCATCCAAGTCAAGTCCTCTGTGCCAGATACAGGAGAGTTGTCAGCAAACAGAGAAGAGCTGCTGAAGAAGTTAGCTTATGATGCTTGTGGTGATGAACAGCCAATTGTGGTGGATGAAGATGATGTTTCCATTGTTGATGAAAGAGGTACAGTATTTGGCAATTATTCATACTATATATTGGTGTTAACCCCAAAACTATAACCATATAGCTTTTAAGTTCAAAATAACCTAAAGGGGAGAGTACAGTACTGTACGGTACATAGCAGAGTGGAGAGTGTATGCTAGTGTGTAAAGGGTGCATGTACAGTATATAGTACATGTACAGTATCTCAAAAAAGTGTCTGTCTACACTGTGTGAAACATGAGACCACAGATGATAGATATTGGGACATACATTAACTTTGAAATATGTATAGTTTAACATAAGTAATGTTGTAATCGCTCATAGGAGCGATTTTGGTTTGTGCAGGACAACAAGACCCTTGTCGTTGACGCGATGAGTATAATTCGGTCAAAACCTGTTGATACAATTCACATATAACAACTGCTGGTACATCAGGACACAGTTTGAATAATACGATCAATATACAGTATATAATTACACTTATTAAAGTTATTTAGAGTTCTCAGAGGATTCAACAGTTCACAATCACACTCTCGTTTTGGGGTCTAGGGTTAGATCAACGAGAACAAATCTAATGTGCTGCTGGTGATATTGGCTGATGAGAATCCAGATGTTGCCTTTACAGTAGAAGGCGATAGACTGTCCCTCAGGCAGTCACACAGCTGCTACCAGCTCCATCTCGCTATCCTGAGTTATAAATAGTTTCTTCACTTAACATGTGGCCGGTGCGCACATTTAACACCTCATCAAAGTTCATTGTCAACACTGTCTCTCCTCTCTCCCTTTCTCTCTCTCCTCTCTCCCTTTCTCTCTCTCTATCCCTCTCTTTCTCTCTCTCTTCTAGTTTATCTTACTGTGGCGGTAACACTCCCCCTGTCAGGCTTTGCACGAAATTACGGCCTACCATTAGATTCACTCTCCGACCCCTTCCAAGAGGCAGAGTCTCATCGCTGGGCGTATTAACACTGAGTCCTTTGTCTTCACTTTATCACTTCGCACCAGGCCATCTGCGCTCGGTAGTGCCTCCAGTACTCTCTCGAGCATCCACTGACTCCTGGGGAAGGGGTTGTCCAGAGATGATCACGATATCCCCAGCGTAGAGATTACGGCGAGTTTTGAATAATCTTTGTCACTGACGTAGTGTCGGGAGATATTCCTTTACCCACCTCTTCCAAAATTGGTCCGCGATGAATTGGGCATGCTTCCATCTTCTGGCAGGTCGGCTTGGCGTTGGTGGGTAGGCCTCCAGTTGCTTCTCCGACAAGTCACACACGTCCGTATTGTGCGGTCGAGTAATTTGCGGCACTTGGGTATCCATTATGACCCACGTATTATGGCAAGAGTGTGTTCTCGTCCTGAGTGTCCAGCTTTAGTCAAGTGCACCTCTCTCACAATGAGCCCCATGATCCTGTTGTCCCTCGGCAACAGTATGGGATTCTTCTGGTCTGGGTGGAGAGCGGCATGTTTCAGTCGGCCGCCTGCTCTGATAAAACCATGCGTGTCTATATGAGGTTCTGGTCGACTCGCATCATTACCTCTCACGGGTTGTCCCTGTTGTAACATTCCAAGTTCTCGAGGGAATCCTTTCCTTTACATCAATCTTAAGACGACTAACTTCGCATCTTCCAATTTGCTGACCTTGAGTCGATGTTTCGGTGATGTTTGTTCTTTTGCTTCCCCAGCCGCCATTCTATAAACCTTCTAATCCACACTACGCTATTCAGAAGTTGATGCCACGAAGAGTACCTGGCCCATAGCTTATCGAGGATACTCTCCCCCTGGTCAGCGTTCGTCGTCAGCACCGTGGTTTCCTTCTTCACATCTGGGTCTCCGTCTGTGAGGTCTGGAATCCTCATTGGACTCTTTGGCCAACTGTCTTCTTCCAACAAGAGGAAAGCAGGTCTTCGAATCCACCTGCCCTCCTTGTTGAGCTCTGTTCCATGTAGTCCACGACTAGCGTCATCGGCTGTGTTCAGTGCCGACTTCATGTGGCACCATTCTGCATTGGAGTCCTCGTGTATCATTGCCACTCGATTGGCCACGGAGGAATGGAAGCGTCCTTCGGTGTTTCGTATGTACTGAAGGACTGCCGTACTGTCTGTCCAGAACACTGATCTGTCTATTTGTAATTCAAGTTCTCGTCGTAGTTGTTTGTGTGCCTTGGCAGCCAGTACTGCCGCGCAGAGCTCGAGTCAAGGTATGGTCTGCTGTTTCAGAGGGGTTAGCTTGGCCTTGCCACACACGAAGGAGATGTGGTGGGTTCCATCTTCACACGTGGTCCTCAGATACAATACAGCTCCATACTCTTGTTGGGAGGCGTCGTAGAAGTGGTGTAGTTGCACGGCAGCCACTGGATTTGCATCCTCAGGTGGGTAGCACCTTGGAACGTGTACCTGTGATCGGTGAGGAAGTTCATCTAGCCATCTTCACCAAGCCACCCTGTTCTGTTCAGCCATTTGTTCATCCCACCCAACACCTCGTCTACACTCATCTTGGAATTTAATTTTGGCTCTTGTGACGCTCAGAGCGATGAGTCCCAGTGGGTCATATATGGAGCTGACCATACTCAGAAGACTTCGTTTCATCTCTGGTTTCTTAGGGATCTGGACCCGGACCGCTAGTTCGTCCTTTTCCAGGTCCCACAAGATTCCCAGCTTTCGTTCAGTGGGGAGCCTGTCGTCTTTCAAAATAACTTCATTTACTCCCACGGATTTCTCTGTCTTTGGAATTGTGGGTAATTATCGTTGCCTTCCCCGGCGAATCTACTGAGAGAAGCAGATCGTCAACTTAGAAGTTACGATTCACTTTCTTGATGTTGTCATCGAGACTTTCCCTGTAATCTTGGAATATTCGTTGTAGCGCCTACCCGGCACATGAAGGGCTACACATACCTCCAAAGAGATGTACTGTCATTCGGTAATTGGTGGGGCCCCTGGCAGCTGGTCGTCCGTTCACCATAAGAATCGTAAGACGTCTCGATGTTCGGGTACTACTCGCACATAGTGGAACATTGCCTCGATATCAGCCATGAGTGCCACCTATCCTTGTCTGAATCTGATGAGGACTTCCATCAAATTGTTGTTAAGGTCTGGCCCTTGCTTCACCTGGCTGTTCAATGACATCAACTCATATTCGGCTGCACAATCAAAAAACTATTCTCACCTTTTCTGGCTTCCATTATTGGAAGTGCGACTCTGCTGGACTCTTGTAATCACAACTCGTAACCGTTGGGTTCTTCACACCGATCATCAATTCCGTTGTTGGTTATGGTTTCCCTGACCCATCTATGCGGATTTCTTCTATTCGTGGCACCAGCACCCTTTGTGTACTCCCAATCCTTTTCTCCATGGTGCTTGTACCGGCTTCGGTCTTCCATGATTTAGCTCCACTGGTTGCCGATTCTGGTGGCGGCAAAAAGGCCTTAAGTTGACTCATTCTAGGTCGCTTGTGGTCAGGTGATATGTCTATTTGGTAAGTGCCCCCAGTGATTCCTCTCACCCTTTGGAAATTGGTCTGGTGTTCTCCTCTTTTAACTTCGCCCCATTGCGCCTTTCCACTGCTCATCAGAACTCCTGTGAAGTGCAGAAGCCTTGAGTGTACTCCAGAGCAGCCATCTATACCACATACCATCTTCTGGCTGCACTCTGTTATCCGGTGATTAAGACCCCAGGCAGGCGAAGCAGCGATGTTCTTCCCTTACGAGGGAAGTTCGCTTCCCTGTGGACATGCTGAGGATTGTCCGGCACATCTGAAGAAGGTGATCTGCGCGGCATAGCGAGCAGCGTTCATCGTCCGTTTCTCTGGTTGTCTTTTTTCCTGATGTCACCAGACCCACAAGTTTCTTCCTCGACGAGGATTGGCGTGAGGGTGAGTCTGCATATATTCAGCTTGGTTCCTCCGGTCCTTGTCCCTTTGGGGCCTCCTCCGCCTTGTCGACCATATCCATAGTGAATTTCAACATCCACTCGATCCCAGGAGGCTTCCCTTGCTTCCTTTTGTATTTATGCACCTTATCCATATAGTCGTCCCTTATCTTTCCCTTGAATCTCTTAGCTAATGTATGTATTGATTCATACTTGTCAATCTGATGTAGTTCTCCCAGAACCTTCAAGTTCCTCATGAAATTCTCCAGTTCGTCTGAGAACTGTTGGGGGCCTTTCGCGTCATTTAGTCTCACAGTTGGACCTTATTAGCTGACAGACGTAAGTGTGCTTGTTGCCATGACGTTTCTCTAATATGTCCAAAGCTTCCAAGTACCATGCTTTGGGATCTTGTATTTGCAGGCATCCTCGCAAAGCGTCCTTAGCGGAGCTGGCGTAGGCGACGAAAAGTGTCTCTAATTTCAAAGCATCAAGTATTCGCAGCATCCCAACCTGTCGCTGGAAGGGTCCCTTGAACTCTCAGTAATCACCACAAGTTCCTCCGCTGAACTTCGGAGTCTGCCTTTGGGAGAACCTCATAATTTCTAACAGTTTTCTCACCCAGCCCTCGGACCTTGGCTGGTCGTCCTTTTGGTCCTTCATCAACGTTAGTGGTTTCGGTGAGCGAGCTTGATGTTCGGAAGTACTTCCGCGCTCAACAAAATATTGTATATTTCCATTCAAGTATTTATTCAAGTCAATTAGGAGGGAATATTATTGTAATACAACAGTTTTTTAACTGAAAACCATTCGAAAAGCGGTTACGGTAACATCTTTTGAACGAAAGAAAGCGAAAGTCATTGCTTTTGTCACGATTTTATCCCACTTTCCACTGTAATACGTACGTCATTAAAGCCAAAATATTACATTTCCATATTCTCAGAAATAAATAGTAGTTTTGCTGAAATGTAATGTATTTCAATGTAAATTAGGATAAACTACATGAAAACAAAAGACTGTACCTAACCTTCCGATGTTCAAGATATGTTACTCGTTTTTTTAATAGTTTCCGGTTAAAATACTTTTATATTTGTGATATTCTATTCATACTGTGCTTGATATAATATATATATATATATATATATATATATATATATATATATATATATATATATATATATATATATATATATATATATATATATATATATATATATATATATATATATATATATATATATATATATATATATATATATATATATATATATATATATATATATATATTTATTCTGGACCTAAGCTAGCGGAGCCTTATATGCAATGTCACCTCCCTCTCCACCTTTTACTCGGGTAATCAAAGCTAGACGTCTGTTCTGGATTGAACAAAAACGTTTTTATTTTTCTAAAAAACAGTTTTTGTGATATAGTCCAGAATCACGACATCTCCACCCCTCGAAAGTTGATATTTGCTTACAGCTCGCTCTAGGGCAAGAGATGACGGTAGCAATCTGAGTGATGAAGGGTGCGGGAGGGGGTTTGAGAATTTCAATTAAATGCCAGGTAGCGATGTGTCCTCCTAATATTACGTATTAAGTATTTATTAGATGTTTTAATTGCCTGTATGTTCGCCTGGCGAGTTATTGCTAGGCATTAACATACCTAGGTATAAGCTAGACGTCGCATTCTGGACTACAGTATATCACAAAACTGTTTTTATAAAAAATGGCTGTTTTGAATGGTTTTAGAACAGTAGAAATTCCAGCATAAAGAAACTTTTGGTACTATATACGATTACTTGGTTAAATGAACTTAATGTTTATCGTTGTTGACTTGTATGATGTTTTTAATGAGATACTGTGCTGTAATATCAGTTTATTTCTCATACTCAAACTATATGGTGTTACAGTTAAACTCATACAATCATTTTGTTGGGAATTCAAGGTTTTAAAAGTCATGGCATGACTCCATCTATTGGTTGATGCACATTACAAAATTATGGTGAATCACTTAAGAAAGGAATTCAAAATCAAATTCAGATTTGATATGCAATAATCATATCTATCAGAGTGGCAGATTTTAGTAATCAGTATTTTTTTACTTATTTTCTGAGCTTTGTCCCCTATTCAACATAATTTTTTTACAGAATTTAGTATTAGATATCTGGAAAAAGAGTGTTCATGCTTTCTTGAATAGGATCCAGCAGTGTGTCCCAATTTCATTTGAAGGGGTGATATTCAATCTCATTTTGGCTTCTACATAGTTCTTATTGCCATTCAGGTGAAAATGCAACTCCTCTACTAAAATTGTACTTAACCCTTTAGGTGCGTAATTAAATTTCGCGCCAGTACCTGAAAAGTGTCAATTATCCTGCCAAAAATGAATTTCATATAATCACATTTTCTATATGTTTTTCCTAGAGAACTTTTAGTATATTTTCCAAATCTGGAACAAAAATTCACATATGTGTGCAAATTTTAGAGAAAAAATGACATTTATACCCCAAAATGCAGGAAATTGGTATAAATCAATGTCTGGTATATGGCAAATAAATT
Source organism: Homarus americanus (assembly GCF_018991925.1). Lineage (NCBI taxonomy): Eukaryota > Metazoa > Arthropoda > Malacostraca > Decapoda > Nephropidae > Homarus > Homarus americanus. Next base: position 16,028,087 of record NW_024716703.1, on the reverse strand, counting down.
TAATCAATTTGGTTACTAAACAGCAAATTTAGATATGTATTACATATTCAGATAATATCAAACAAAATAGTACAAAAATAAGCTATATTGCATTCAGGAAATATTCCTATACCTCTATACATAATATGTCCGCATGTCGTCTCATTTGGGGAAGTTTTTTCAAGGCCGTGGGATATCCCCGCTTGTCGCATTTAATTAATATAATATTTTGGGCGGGTTTACCCGCATGCCGCATCCAAAGGGTTAATGATATTGACAATGATATTGTATGCACTTTAGGGATACAGTACTGTAATGAGTAATTATCTCTTTGAAATATTTCAGAATTCTCAGAGTGTGAGAAAGATTGTCAGTGCATTAAATGTGAGGAAAAAGCAGAGAAGGTACTACCAGAAACAGCTAAGCCACCTTACCAAGTCCGTCGCACATGTTAGTGGATTATTCTTTAATGTCTACATAATACCATCATAAAATGTTTTTATCCTCTGCTAGATGAATACCTTCCATCATATTTATCCTTCTTTATTTTTTATTATTATTATTATTATTATTATTATTATTATTATTATTATTATTATTATTATTATTATTATTATATGCTTCCTTGTCCATTAAACACCTAATTTCTAATATTCATCTGGTAGTACAGGTCTGTTTATACATTATAATTTTATATACAAAACCTAAGAGGTCCTCCCAACAGTGTCAAGATAACCCTCAATAACAATCACTCATATTGAGCTCTTCTTTCTTATCTTCTAAGTGTCCCCATTGTCCTTACATTTTTGCTTATGCTCATACACCTGAAAATCAGAATATAAAATGCTTTGGACAAAGGTTTTGGAAAGTACATACAGTAGACTCGCAATTTACACGTATTTTCTTACGTGGTTTCAACTATACGCGAAAAACCCCGGGGGGGTTGGGTTACAATTTCAAACTCAAAATTTAAAAAAAAAATGCTGTATGTCTAGTGCGAACTATAGCATGTTTATATTCAAATTAATAACAATCTTATAAGAATCCCAGCAATGTAAATTATATTCTCCCAGATCAGTTCAGTGGCATTTTATAATAAAAAAACAAAAACTCACTCTAAAGGACATAAATAAATAAATAAATAAATAAATAGATAAATAAATAAATAAATAAATAAATAAATAAATACTTCACTAGACCTCCCGGTGCCAGCTGTCAAACACATCACCTAACCCCCCCCACCCCACCATCTTCCCAGCCAGGGTTTGGTGGTTTTAGGCTTAAAGTTTTTATCTTATAAAATATCACAGACTAAAGTTAGGAGAATATAATGTGCATTGCTAGAATCCTTGCAAGACAGCGAATAATTTGAATACAGGTACTCCTCTACTTAAGAACGTTCAACTTACAAACTTTCAAAGATACAAACATCATCACTGAGGGGGGTTACTTGCCAGAACAGTTGTTTAATGTGGATGAGACTGGAGTATTT